>NW_017033505.1:0-216 GCF_001483705.2 Eufriesea mexicana | reverse complement strand
GATGTATGGATGGATGTATGTATGGACGTGTGTATGGGTGTATGTATGGATGAATGGATGTACTTATGGATGTATGTATGGATGGATGGTTGTATGTTTGGACGTACTTATGGATGTATGGATGTGTGGATGAATGGATGTATGGATGGATGAATGTATGGATGTATGTATAGATGTATGTATGGATGTATGCATGGATGTATGTATGGAAGTATG
>NW_017033504.1:0-216 GCF_001483705.2 Eufriesea mexicana | reverse complement strand
GATTAAAAGCGATGTGCGTACTATTCACCAAGCTACAAGAGGTTATAGATTTTGTATAGACTTCTCCTCTGGCAAGAAAATGGCTTTGTTTGTCATTGGATTGAAGGCGTTATGCGAACCATTCACAAAGCTGTAGGAGGTTATAGATTTTGGTAAGACCTATTCTCTGGCAAGTAGATGGCTGTACTTGCCATTGGTTGAAGGCGTTTGGCGATC
>NW_017033503.1:0-216 GCF_001483705.2 Eufriesea mexicana | reverse complement strand
GTATGGATGGGTGGTTGTATGGCTGGATGGATGTATGGAAGGATGGGTGTATGGATGGATGAACGGTTGTATGGATGGATTGAGGTATGGATGGGCGGATGAACGGATGAATGGATGTACGGGTGAATGGATGTATGGATGGATGGATTGATATATGAACGTATGGATTTATGGATGTATGTATGTATGGATGTACGAATGTATGGATATACGAAT
>NW_017033502.1:0-216 GCF_001483705.2 Eufriesea mexicana | reverse complement strand
GCTGTGTTCCGTTGGTTTCGGTTAGGTATGGGTGGCTTTGACATTTCTGATGTAACTGCGATTACATGGACCTCTGCCTCCCACTCTACACTAATGTGCCGTGCGTGGCTCCGTGGAGACCAGCAGTAGTGGTCGCGGCACGTTAGGGTTTGTTAGTTTGCGCTTGGATATGTTACGGTTCGATTGGTTAGGATAGGATATCTCTGATTTTAGTGC
>NW_017033501.1:0-216 GCF_001483705.2 Eufriesea mexicana | reverse complement strand
GGTAGAACAGCGCACGCTACGTGCCGCGACCACAGCACCTGGCCGCCATAGAGCCAACTACAACGCAGTAGAGCATAGTCGATCAGAGAAATCCACCGAGTAACAGTGTATTGCACGAAAGTGGAAGTCATGATAACCAAACCAGCCTAACCGAACCCAACCAATCTTAACATAACACAACCTAACGTGCCACGGCCACTATTCCTCGCGTCCCCA
>NW_017033500.1:0-216 GCF_001483705.2 Eufriesea mexicana | reverse complement strand
CTAGTATTTAATTATTAATACTTAACACATTGACTGTGATCAAAAGTAACTTCAGCGCTTATCCTCTTCAGTTGGGCCATCATGGTCCCCAGAGACTGACTATACTAATTTTTATTTTAACCATTTCTTAGAAATTTTGAAAACGTAAATAGATAAAAAACATTAATAACTTGCTTTTTCTTCTTATTTAAAAATTTTTCTATTTTTAATTTTAAC
>NW_017033499.1:0-216 GCF_001483705.2 Eufriesea mexicana | reverse complement strand
TCTCTATCCTGTCTCGATTCTTAATTCTTAATTATCACAAAACCCGTTACTAATCCCCATGGAGTAACATTTACCCATGAACTAACACATTTTCATTATGGTGTTTTTGATATTTCAGGCATACTAAACTTCAACGTCAATTTTTAACCTATCCCATTACCAAATTAAGAATTAACCATAAATTTGTCGACAATTTATGTACCTATTTTTACTTCT
>NW_017033498.1:0-216 GCF_001483705.2 Eufriesea mexicana | reverse complement strand
AGGAAAAAATTGAGAATCGAGAGTAATCTACGAATTTAGAACTGACTTGAAGAAATGGAATACTGACTGGAAGAAAAGAAATTCTGAATTTATCTTCTTAATGTCGAAATTACAGTTGTAAACGACTGATCTACAATTCGTCATTACACAACGTTGAAGATAGAGAATGTTGCTACCAATGATATTCAACGACGCCTAATGGAGATATATCCTTTG
>NW_017033497.1:0-216 GCF_001483705.2 Eufriesea mexicana | reverse complement strand
GCCGAGTCAACTATCACTGGACTCACCAGAGGCGAGCAGAGTATGGTAAAGCAGTGAAGAGCGTAGAAATCCACAGAATAACAGTGTATAGGACAAACGCCAAATTCGACCAATCCTAACCTAACCAATCGTAGCATAAGCGGAAGTATCGTGACAAAACCAGACGTGTCACGAGAGCTACTGCTGGCCACGCGAGCGTTAAGCAGAGTGCAGCAG
>NW_017033496.1:0-216 GCF_001483705.2 Eufriesea mexicana | reverse complement strand
TTGCAATTTCTATGGCGCTCCAATAGAATCTTTCCTCCTTATTTATGCAAGAAAGATAGCTCCCCACGATATCAGTCGAAAATGTCATTAAAATTGAATTTTCCACACAGATTCTATAGCATTCCAATGGCTATAGCACACCAGTAGAAACCATCCTCCTTATATATGCACGAAAGTAAGATCACCACGATATTAGTCGAAAATGTCAATAAAATT
>NW_017033495.1:0-216 GCF_001483705.2 Eufriesea mexicana | reverse complement strand
CAAACGTGAGATAACACAGACTACCGCCCCTAGACCTCCATTGCTGGCCTCCCCATTGCCTAGCAGAACATATTAGAGGAGAGCAGCGCGCCGAATTCCATAGACTGGCAGTGCATATCACAAAGGTCAATGATACCCTAATCTATCCTGCGCTAAGCTACCTTAACCAAACGTAGCATAACTCAACGTAACGCGCCGAGACTACTATTGCTGGCC
>NW_017033494.1:0-216 GCF_001483705.2 Eufriesea mexicana | reverse complement strand
AGCAGTACTTGCCATTGTGCTGAAGGCGTTCGGCAATATATTCACCAAGCTATATCAGGTTATCGATTTTATCAGACCCATTCCCTGGCAATTAGGTTGCTGTACTTGCTTTTGCATCAAAGGCGTTAGGCGAACTATTCACCAGGCTATAACAGATTATAGACTTTGAATAAACCTATTCTTTGGCAAGTAGATGGATGTCATTGCCATTTAGTT
>NW_017033493.1:0-216 GCF_001483705.2 Eufriesea mexicana | reverse complement strand
GTAATGTCAGGTTAGGTGAGGTCAGTTCTAGTCAGTTCAGGTCTGGCCAGGTCAGGCCATGTCTGGTCTGGGCAGGGCAGGTCAGGTCAGGTCAGGTCAGGTCAGGTCATGTCAGGTCAATTCAGGTCGGGACAGGTCAGGGCAGGTCAGGAGAGCTCAGGTCAGGAAAGGTCAGTTCAGGACAGGTCATGTCAGGTCAGGTCAGGTCTGGTAAGG
>NW_017033492.1:0-216 GCF_001483705.2 Eufriesea mexicana | reverse complement strand
TGGTTGCGGCATGTTAGGTTGAGTTAAGCTTCATTTGGTTAGGCTAGGTTTGGTTGGGTATGGCTGGGATGGCTCTAACTCTAGAGCTACACATTGCTACCCTGTCGAATTCAGTGGCCTACATTTTTCTGCTGCACTGTGCTTGGCTCTCGCGAGGCCAGCAATAGTGGTCGTGGCACCGCAGTTTGAGTTACGTAACGTTTGTTTACGACACGT
>NW_017033491.1:0-216 GCF_001483705.2 Eufriesea mexicana | reverse complement strand
CTATTGGCGTGCTATAGTCATTGCGATTCTATCGAATCTGTCTGGAAAATTCAATTTTATCGATGTTTTCGGCTAATATCGTGGTGACCTAACTTTCTTGCATAAATAAGGGGGGAAGATGCTATTAGCGTGCTATATCCATTGTAATTCTATAGAATCTGTCTGGAAATTTGAATTTTTGTGACATTTTTGACTAATATCGTGGTGAACTAACTT
>NW_017033490.1:0-216 GCF_001483705.2 Eufriesea mexicana | reverse complement strand
TTTATGAACATTTTCGACTAATATCGTTGTGATCTAATTTTGTGCGTAAATAAGGAGGAAAGACTCTATTGGCATGCTATAGTCATTGCAATGCAACAGAATCTGACTGGAAAATTCAATTTTATTGAAATTTTCGTCTGTTACCGTGGTGAACTAATTTTGTTGCAAAAACAAGGACGAAAGATTCTATTGGCATGCTATAGCCATTGCAATGCT
>NW_017033489.1:0-216 GCF_001483705.2 Eufriesea mexicana | reverse complement strand
AGTGCTCACTACGATAGATGCCGAAAATGTCATTAAAATTGAACTTAACGGACAGATACCAATCCACTTCGATGGCTATAGCGAACCTATTGCATCTTTTCTCCTTATTTATGCAGTATGTTTACTGACTGCGATATTAGTCCAAAATGTCATTAAAATTGAACTTATCAGGCAGACTTTAAAGCATTGCCATGGCTATAACAAAACAAAATAGGA
>NW_017033488.1:0-216 GCF_001483705.2 Eufriesea mexicana | reverse complement strand
AACCTGTAATAGCTTGGTGAATAGATCGCCTAACGCATTCAATCCAATGGCAAGTACAGCCATTAACTTGCCAGACAATAGGTCAATTCAAAATCTTTAAACTGTTATAGCTTGGTGAATAGATTGCCTAGCGCCCGCAATCCAATGGCAAGAAAAGCCATCTACTTACCAGAGAATTGGCCTATTCAAGATCTAAAATCTGTTACAGCTTGGTGA
>NW_017033487.1:0-216 GCF_001483705.2 Eufriesea mexicana | reverse complement strand
GTATTGCAATGGCTACAGCACGCCAATAGAATATTTCTTCCTTATTTATGCAAGAAACACAGCGCACCGCGATGTTAATTGAAAATGGCAATAAAATTGAATTTTCCAGCCAGGTTCTATAGGATTGCAGTGAATATAGCACTCCAGTAGAACCTTTCCTCCTTATATATGCAGGAAAGTTAGGTCATCACGATAGTAGTCGATAATGTCAATGAA
>NW_017033486.1:0-216 GCF_001483705.2 Eufriesea mexicana | reverse complement strand
TGGTTCAATCTATTTTGAAGACTGATCAATCTATTTGGATATTACTGTTGATTATAAAGTTATCAACACTGTTATCTCGGGACATAGGAGAGTAACACGTAGGTGCCAGTCAAGTCTGATCTCGCTTCTATACTGATATTTTCTATTTTCATATAAATGCAAATTAAACGTTGTTCAATCTGTTCGGAAGACTGATCAATTTGCTTGGCTATTAGC
>NW_017033485.1:0-216 GCF_001483705.2 Eufriesea mexicana | reverse complement strand
TGGATGTATGGATGGATGTGTGGTTGGATGTATGAATGCGTGTATGCATGGATGTATGTATGGGTGGTTGGTTGTATGTATGGATGTATGTATGGTTGCATGTATGGATGTATGTATGGGTGTATGAATGGATGCATGTATGAATGTATGGGCGGAGGTGTGAATCGTCGTATCCACGTATGTGTGGATGTATGTATGGATGTATGTATGTGTGGA
>NW_017033484.1:0-216 GCF_001483705.2 Eufriesea mexicana | reverse complement strand
CAAATTCAGAGACACGAATCTTCCAAATTTTTCCCAAAATCGAATAAAATGTAATTTATTTCAAAATTTATTTTACACAACAGAACTGATCAAGAGTCGTAAGATTCCTGAACCCACCGAACGTTTATCAGACCGACGAACAGAAGATCGGAACTGATCGAGCTGGCATCTCGTGTGTTACCGATTGATCACACGATTCTAGGCCCTGAGCAAGCG
>NW_017033483.1:0-216 GCF_001483705.2 Eufriesea mexicana | reverse complement strand
ACTTGCTTGCATAAATAAGTAGGAGAGATACTACTGGCGAGCTATAGCCATAGCAGGCCTGTACAATCTGGCTGCAAAATTCCATCTTATTGACTTTTTTGACTAATATCCTGGTGAGCTAACATTCTTGCATAAATAAGGAGGAAAGGTTCTATTGGCGTGCTATAGCCGTGACGCAATGCTACAGAATCTAGCTGGTTATTTCAATTTTGTTGT
>NW_017033482.1:0-216 GCF_001483705.2 Eufriesea mexicana | reverse complement strand
ATTGCATTGCTATGGCTATATCACGCCAAAAGGATCTTTCCTCCATACTTATGCAAGGAAGATTGCTCACCACGATATTGGCCGTAAAAGACAATAAAATTGAATTTTTCAGCTAGATTCTATAGCATTACAATGTCTATAGCATGCCAAAATAATCTTTCCTCCTGATATATGGACGAAAGTTAGCTCACCACCATATTAGTCGAAAAAGTCGAT
>NW_017033481.1:0-216 GCF_001483705.2 Eufriesea mexicana | reverse complement strand
TTTATTGATTTCGATCTTCGAAATTTCGCGTTGGCACCGCATTTTTCTCGTCTATCCCCGTAAAGTGAATTCCTCGCTAATGAGTTTGATGATTTTTTTCGCGTTTCGAGTGTTCAGTGCCGTATAATAGTGCCGAAAATGCGGGCGGGTGATAGGTCGTGCTGCGTAATAGACTTTTTTGATTTCGATCTTCGAAACTTCGCTTCTGGACCGGAT
>NW_017033480.1:0-216 GCF_001483705.2 Eufriesea mexicana | reverse complement strand
TTAGCTCAACCCGATATTAGTCGAAACTGTCTATATAATTATATTTTCCAGCCAGATACTAAAGCACTGCAACGGCTATAGCGCGCAAATGGAATCTCTCCTCCTTATTTATGCAAGAAAGGTAGCTCACAACGATATTATTCGAGAATGTCGATAAAATTGAGCTTTCCAGCCATACTCTATTGCACTGCAATGGCCATAGCACGCCAATAGAAT
>NW_017033479.1:0-216 GCF_001483705.2 Eufriesea mexicana | reverse complement strand
GCCATATTTTGTTTGGTTTGGTTAGGTTTGGTTATGTTGTTCTAGGATTGCTTTGACTTTCGCATTTAACGCTGCTCTTCGGTGGGTTTCTGCGCCCAACTTTCGTCTAATATCAATTGCATTGCTCCGGGAGGTCAGAAATTGCGGCCACGGCGCGTTCTGCTGTGTTAGATTACGTTTGCTTGTGTTACGTTTGGTTAGGTTAGTACAAGTTTA
>NW_017033478.1:0-216 GCF_001483705.2 Eufriesea mexicana | reverse complement strand
GTCTCTGGGGTGTCCAGCAATAGTGGTCGTGGCACGTATGGTTTACATAGGTTACGTTTGGCCTGGTTAGGTTTGGCTAAGTTTGGTTAGCATGGCTTCGACTTTTGTGCTGCACACTGCTATTCGGTGGACTTCTACGCTCTACTGTGCTCCAGTATATACTGCTTGGCTATGGGGATGCCAGCAGTATTGGTCTCGGCACGATAGTCTGAGATA
>NW_017033477.1:0-216 GCF_001483705.2 Eufriesea mexicana | reverse complement strand
AATACAATGGCAAGAACAGCCATCTACTTGCCAGAGAATATTTCTATTCAAAATCTAAAATCTATTATGGCTTGGTGCATAGATCGCCTAACACCTTCAATCCAATGGCAAGTACAGCCATCTGCTTGCCAGAGAATACGTCTACTCAAAATCTCTAATCCGTTATAGCTTGGTGAATATATCGCCTAACGCCTTCAATCCAATGGCAAGTACAGC
>NW_017033476.1:0-216 GCF_001483705.2 Eufriesea mexicana | reverse complement strand
TATAGCTTGGTGAATAGATCGCGTAACGCCTTCAATACATGGCAAATAGAGCCATCTACTTGCAAGAGAATAAGTCTATTCAAAATCGATACGCTGTCACAGCTTGGCGATTAGATCACATTACGCCTTCAATGAAATGCCAAGTACAGCCATCTACTTGCCAGAAAATAGGTCTGTTCGAAGTCTATAACCTGTTATAGCATGGTGAATAGATCG
>NW_017033475.1:0-216 GCF_001483705.2 Eufriesea mexicana | reverse complement strand
ATCAGCCGAAAATGTCAAAAAAATTGAATGTTCCAGACTGACTCTATAGCATTACAGAGGCCATAGCGCGTCAATAGAATCTTTCCTCCTTGTTTATGCAAGGACGTTAGCTCACCACGATATTATTCGAAAATGTCAATAAAATTGAATTTCCCATTCAGATACAATAGAATTGCAATGGCTACATCTGGCCAATAGTACCGTACCTCCTTATTT
>NW_017033474.1:0-216 GCF_001483705.2 Eufriesea mexicana | reverse complement strand
ACGAATTTATGGATGGACGGATGTGTAGATGGGTGGATTTATGAATGAATGGATGTGCTGAAAGACGGATGTATGGATAGATGTATGTATGTATCCATGTATGTATGGAAGCATGTACGGGTGTTTGTAAGGTTGTATGCACGTATGGATGGATGGATTGATGTAAGGTTCCATGGATTAATGGATAGGTGGATGTATGGATGGATGTTTGTATGG
>NW_017033473.1:0-216 GCF_001483705.2 Eufriesea mexicana | reverse complement strand
CACGGTAGAGCCCAGAAATCAACAGCATCGATGTCCACATCGCAAAAGTCAGGAATATCCTGCTTTGATTTTTGTGATATAGACAGGCATCCGGTGGATTCCTGCGCTCTACACTGCTCCACTGTACTCTGCTCGTCTATGCGGACGTCAGTTATGGTGATCTCGGAACGTTACGTTGAGATTGGCTACGTTTGCTTAAGTTATGTTAGTCAGGGT
>NW_017033472.1:0-216 GCF_001483705.2 Eufriesea mexicana | reverse complement strand
CAGAAATCCACCGAATAGCTGTAAATAGCACAAAAGTCTATGTAGACTACCCTAACGTAGCCACACGTAACAGATCCAAACGTAGCCAAACCCAACCTAAGAGGACGAGACCACTATCGTTGTCCTCCACAGCGCCAAGCGGAATATATTACGGCACAGCGGTTCGCAGTAATCCACCGGATTGCTGTGAAGTGCGCAAAAGCAGTAGGTACCCTG
>NW_017033471.1:0-216 GCF_001483705.2 Eufriesea mexicana | reverse complement strand
TATGCAAAGAAGTTGGCTCACCACGCTATTAGTCGAAAATGTCAATAAAATTGAAGTTTCCAGGAAGATTCCATAGCATTGCAATGCCTATAGCACGCCAATAGATTCTTTCCTCCGTGTCTATGCAAGGAAGTTGGCTCACCACGATATTAATCGAAAATATCAATAAAATTGAAATTTCCAGCCCGATTCTGCCGCACTGCAATGGCTATAGCA
>NW_017033470.1:0-216 GCF_001483705.2 Eufriesea mexicana | reverse complement strand
AACCATCTGTGGACTTCTGTGCTCTACTGTGCGCTGTCACACTCCGATGGTATCTGGGGACGCCAGCAGTAGTGTTTGCGGCACCTCAGGTTGCGTTATGTTACCCTTTTATATATTACGTTTCGATAGGCTGCGATAGGATAGAGTTGGCTAGTGTGCTATACAGTGCTATTCGGTGGACTTGTACGATCTACATTGCTCTACTATAATCTTCTC
>NW_017033469.1:0-216 GCF_001483705.2 Eufriesea mexicana | reverse complement strand
CTATATAATCTGCGTGCAAAATTCGATTTTATTGACATTTTCGACAAATATCGTGGTGAGCTACCTTTCTTGCATAAATAAGGCAGGAATATGCTATTGGCGTGCTATAGCCATTGGGATGCTATAGAATCAGACTGGAAAATTCACTTTTACTGACGTTTTCTGCTAATATCGTGGTGACCTAACTTTCTTGCATATATAAGGAGGAAGGATTCT
>NW_017033468.1:0-216 GCF_001483705.2 Eufriesea mexicana | reverse complement strand
CTCTACTGTGCTCTAAGATGCTCCGCTTTGCTCTGGGGAGGCCTGAAACTGTGGCTGCGTCGCCTTAGCTTGTGTTAAGTTTCGTTCTGTTAGGTTATGTTTCTTTGGGTTAGGTTAGGATATCTTTGCCTTTTGGGCAATACACTGCCACTATATAGACTTTTGCCCTCTACTCTCCTCTAATCTGCTCTGCTTAGCAATGGGGAGTGCAGCAAT
>NW_017033467.1:0-216 GCF_001483705.2 Eufriesea mexicana | reverse complement strand
ATCTTTCCTCCTTATTTATGCACGCGAGACACCTCACCACGATATTCGTCGAAAATGTCAATATAATTGAATTTTCGATGCAGATTCTACAGCATTGTAATGGGTGCAGCGTGCCAATAGTATCTTACCTGCTTATATATGCGAGGATGTGAACTCACCACGATATTAGTCGAAAATGTAAATAAAACTGAATTTTCCATCCGGATACTATAGAAT
>NW_017033466.1:0-216 GCF_001483705.2 Eufriesea mexicana | reverse complement strand
AAGATGTCCTATCCTAACCTAATCAAACGTAACGAAACCAAACGTAACCTACCTCAGACTAACATACCGAGACCTCTATTACTGGCTTCCCCAGAGGGAAGGAGAATATGATGGAGCACAGTAGAGCACAGAAGTCTACAGTATATCAGTGTCGAACACATATGTCGAAGCTATACTATCATAACCCAACCAACCCTAACCTAACCTAACGCAACC
>NW_017033465.1:0-216 GCF_001483705.2 Eufriesea mexicana | reverse complement strand
GCTACGATGATCCCTTCTGTATGTTTGTGTCGTCAAGGTCTTATCGATTAGGGGTTGAAACTTTGAATATTACTTTAATTGTATTTATTTCGCAAGTATAAGAACACGATGCATACTGTCAATGTGTTCCTGAGTCGTTTAATTTAATAGTTATGGAATATAGAGTGATTTATGAGATATAATGATCGTTACTGTATATGTGGTCGTCATGGTCTT
>NW_017033464.1:0-216 GCF_001483705.2 Eufriesea mexicana | reverse complement strand
TGAGGAAAGGCTTTAGTGGCGTGCTATAGCCATTGCAGTGCTATAGAATCTGGCTGCAAAATTGAATTTTATTGATGATTTCGACTACTATCGTGGTGACCTATCTTTCTTGCATATATAAGAAGGAAAGATTGTTGTGGAGTGCTATAACCCTTGCAATGCTATAGAATTTGGCTGGAAAATACATTTTTATTGACGTTTTCGACTAATATCGTG
>NW_017033463.1:0-216 GCF_001483705.2 Eufriesea mexicana | reverse complement strand
CTACTTTCCAGCTTCACACTTTAATGCGGTGGATTTCCGCGCTCCACTGTGCTATAATATGCTTCGCTTGGCCCCGGCAAGACCAGCAACATTGGTTCCGGCACGTTGCATTAAGTTAGGTTACGTTCGGTTATGTTACGATTGGTTAAGTTTGGAAAGGGTTGCTCTATCTTTTGCACCATGCACCGCCATTCGTTGGATTTCAGTGCTCTACTG
>NW_017033462.1:0-216 GCF_001483705.2 Eufriesea mexicana | reverse complement strand
TGACGTAACCTGACGAAGCATAGCAAATCCAAGAGTAACCTAACTACACCTAGCGTGCCTAGATCACTTCTTCTGACATCCCAGAGCACATCCGGATATACCAGAGAACATTAGTGCGCAGAAATCCGCCGCATAGCAGGGCAACGGACAGATGTCAAAGATATCCCAACCAAACCTAACCAATTCTAACATATCTAAACAAAGCATGACTCAACC
>NW_017033461.1:0-216 GCF_001483705.2 Eufriesea mexicana | reverse complement strand
AATGGTGACTGAAGGGCATCTCTCGAGTGCAAAGGGTTAAAAATAAAATATCAAACACCTTAAGAAATAAATAACTATGTAACACCCTAAAAATTGCCAAACTTTCGCGAGAGACAGTCAAAGTTTGCATACATGGCAAGAATTTGGAGAAACAATCCGTGAGCAAGAGTACCGGACGAGTTGGCGCGTAATGGTGCACGATAAAACACGTCCGCC
>NW_017033460.1:0-216 GCF_001483705.2 Eufriesea mexicana | reverse complement strand
ATTTTTCCCTTCAATTTGAAATACCAAAGTCGCAATTCAGTACTAGGGTTTATTTTATTTTTCCAGTATTTTCCAATCATTTTTCCAATCACAGATATGACTGATACGTATTTAACGGACTCTTCCTATTTAGGTAAAATTCTCGACATTTTAGAGCATTGTAAGATAAACAGGGTGTCGATTTTTCAGTATCTTTATGTACCCAGTGGGAACTTA
>NW_017033459.1:0-216 GCF_001483705.2 Eufriesea mexicana | reverse complement strand
AAGGAGGAAAGATCCTATTTTGAATTGTTATAGCCATGGCAATGCTTTAAAGTCTGCCTGATATGTTCAATTTTATTGACATTTTCGACTAATATCGTGGTGAGCAAGTTTCTCTGCATGAATAGAGAGGAAAGATTATATTGGTCTGCTATAGGCATTGCATTCCAGTAGAATCAGCCTGAAATGCTCTATTTTAATGAAATCTCGGAAAAATAT
>NW_017033458.1:0-216 GCF_001483705.2 Eufriesea mexicana | reverse complement strand
GCTGTACTAACCATTGGATTGAAGGCGTTAGGCGATCTATTCACCAAGCTATAACATGTTATATATTTTGGATAGACCTATTTTCTGGCATGTAAATGTCTGTTCTTGCCATTGAATTGATGGGCGTTAGCCGAAATATTCACCAAGCTATACCGGATTATAGATTTTGAAGAGATCTATTCTCTGGCATGAAGATGACTGCTCTTGCCATTGGAT
>NW_017033457.1:0-216 GCF_001483705.2 Eufriesea mexicana | reverse complement strand
AGCAAGGCATAGCACATTAGAGCACAGTAGAGTGGAGAAATACACCGAAAAGCAGTATGTAGCGCAAAAGTCGAAGGTATACTCTCCTAACCCAACCAACCGTAACGCGAGCGGACGTAACCAAACACAAGCTTGCGTGTCACCGCCACTGTCGCTGGCCTCGCGAGAGCCAAGGAGAGTATAGCAGAGCAATGTAGAACGCTGAAGTCGCACGAA
>NW_017033456.1:0-216 GCF_001483705.2 Eufriesea mexicana | reverse complement strand
GCACATTCTATATCATTGCAATGGTTATACCAAGCCAAAAGTATCTTTCCTCCTTATTTATGCGAGAAAGCTAACTCACCACAATATTAGCCGAACATATCAATAAAACTGAACTTTCCAGGCAGATTCTATAGTATTGAAACGGCTATACCACGCCAATAGATTCTTTCCACCTTGTTTATGCAAGAAGGTTATCTCACCACGATATTAGCCGAA
>NW_017033455.1:0-216 GCF_001483705.2 Eufriesea mexicana | reverse complement strand
GCCAGATACTATAGAATTGCAATGGCTATAGCACGCCAATAGAATCTTTCGTCCATATTCATAAAAGAAAGTTAGCTCACCGCGATATTAGTCGCAAATGGCAATAAAATTATACTTTCCAGTCAGATTCTATAGCATTGCAATGGCTATAGTTCGCCAGTAGAATCTTTCCTCCTTATTAAGCAGGGATGTCAGCTCACCACGTTATTAGTCGAA
>NW_017033454.1:0-216 GCF_001483705.2 Eufriesea mexicana | reverse complement strand
TTCGGTGGTTTTCCCCGCTCCACTCTGAGCGAGAATGCTCTGCTTTCTCTGGGGAGGCCAGAAGTAATGGTCGCGGCATGCTAGGTTGTGCTATGTTACGTATGGTTAGTTTATGTTTGCACAGGTATGGTACGGATACCGTTGATTTTCCTGCATACACTGCGATTCTATGGACTTCCACGCCCTACTCTCCTCGTATAATTTCTGCATGGCCCT
>NW_017033453.1:0-216 GCF_001483705.2 Eufriesea mexicana | reverse complement strand
CATTGTGGGCCGACTTTCTTGCATAAATATGGAGGAAAGATTCTACAGGCGTGCTATGGACATAGCAATGGTATAGAATCTGCTTCGAAAATTCAATTTCATTGACATCTTCGACTAATATCGCGGTGCCCTGTCCTTCATGCATAAATATGAAGGGAAGATTCTATTGGCGTGCTATGGCCGATGCAATGCTATAGAAACTGGCTGGAAAATTAA
>NW_017033452.1:0-216 GCF_001483705.2 Eufriesea mexicana | reverse complement strand
ACGATATTCGTCGAAACTGCCAACATAACTGAACTTTCCTTCCAGGTTCTTCAGCTATGCAATACCTATAGCACGCCAACAGAATATTTCCTCCATATTTACGTAAGAACTTAGCTAACCACAATATTAGCCGGAAATATCAATAAAATTGAGTTTCCCAGCCACATTCTAAAGCATTGCAATGGATATAGCACGCCAAAAGTATCTTTCCTCCTT
>NW_017033451.1:0-216 GCF_001483705.2 Eufriesea mexicana | reverse complement strand
TCATTGGCATTTTCTACTAACATCGTGGTCAGCTAACCTTCTTGTATAAATATGGACGAAACATTATATTGGCGTGGTACAGCCATAGCAAAGGTATAGAATCTGTCTGGAAAACAGGTTTTTATGAATATTTTGGACTAATATAGTGGTGAGCTACCTTTCCTGCATTAGTAATGGGGAAAGATTCTATTGGCGTGCTGTAGCCATTGCAATGCT
>NW_017033450.1:0-216 GCF_001483705.2 Eufriesea mexicana | reverse complement strand
TATACGCTGATATTTGGTGGATTTCTGCGCTCTACAACGCTCTAATATGTTCTGCTTGGCTCTGTGATGACCAGCAATAGTGGTCTCGGCACGCTGCTTTGAGTTATGTTTCGTACAGCGTAGCTAGTTTTGGAAAGGTTTGGTTAGGATAGATTTGACTTTTACGCTATACATTGCTATTCGGTAGATATCTGCCCTCTGCATTGCCCTACTAGC
>NW_017033449.1:0-216 GCF_001483705.2 Eufriesea mexicana | reverse complement strand
TATATGTATGGATGTATGGATGGATGGATGAATGAGTGGATGGATCTGTGGATGGATGGATGTATCGAAAGATAGACGTACGAATGGAAGGATTTACGGATGTACGGATGTATGGATGTATGGATGGACGGGTGGATGTATGCATGTATGCAAGTATGGATGAATGGATGGATGGATGTATCGTATGATGGACGTGCGAGTGGATGCATTTATGGA
>NW_017033448.1:0-216 GCF_001483705.2 Eufriesea mexicana | reverse complement strand
AGGACAGGAATCCACCGAACAACAGTTTATAGAGCGAAAGCAAAAGCGATCCTGACCAAACATCGCCCATCCTATCCTAACCGATCGTAATATAACCAAACGTAGCCTAACACAGCCTAACGTGCTATGACCTCTATCGCTGGCATCCCCAGCATCGAGCAGAGTATACTGGAGCCCTGCGGAGCGCAGAACGTCACCAAATTGCAATGTACAGCA
>NW_017033447.1:0-216 GCF_001483705.2 Eufriesea mexicana | reverse complement strand
TTGCATAAATAGTGGGGAAAGATTCAATTTTCATGGTATAGCCGTTGCAATGCTATAGAATCTCTCTGAAAATTTCAATTTTATTGACATTCTCAACTAATATCGAGGTGAGCTAATTTTGTTGCATAAATAAAGGAGAACGATTCTATTGGAATGCTATAGCCATTGCAATGCTATAGAATCTGACTGGAAAGTTTAATTTCGTTGACATTTTCG
>NW_017033446.1:0-216 GCF_001483705.2 Eufriesea mexicana | reverse complement strand
TTGATTTGTGGATGTATGGATGTATGGATGGATGGATGTATGGATGGATGGATGTATGGATGGTCGGATGTACGGGTGAATGGATGTACGGAAGAATGGATGTACGGACGAATTAAGGTATGGATGTATGGATGGATGTATGTATGGATGGACGTATGGATGTATGGATGTATGGATGAATGCATGTATGGATGTATGGATGAATGGATGTGTGGA
>NW_017033445.1:0-216 GCF_001483705.2 Eufriesea mexicana | reverse complement strand
TATGGATGTTTGTATTTATGTATGAATGGATGCACGTATGTATGTATGTAAGAACGTATGTATCTATGCATGTATGCATGGATGATTGTATGGGTGTATATATGGATCTATGGTTGTATGTATGCATGTATGTATGTATGGAAGAGTGTAAGCGTGTACGTATGGATCTATGGATGTGTGTATGTGTGTATGAATGTATGGACGTATGTATGGATG
>NW_017033444.1:0-216 GCF_001483705.2 Eufriesea mexicana | reverse complement strand
CACTGCGATTCTATGGATTTCTATGCTCTTCTCTCCTCTATTTTGTTTTGCTTGACTCTGTGGATGCCAGCAATAATGGTCGGGTCAGGTTAGGTTGAGTTAGATTACGTTTTTGTTATGTTAGGCATCGTTATGTTAGGTTAGGATATCTTCGAGTTTTGTGACATACACTGCCATTCCACGGTCTTCCGCCTCCTACTCTCCTCTAGTATGTTC
>NW_017033443.1:0-216 GCF_001483705.2 Eufriesea mexicana | reverse complement strand
ATACAATTTTGAAGACATTTTCGTCTGCTATACTGGTCAGCTAATTTTCTTGCATAAATAAGGCTCAAACATTCTGTTGGCTTGCCCCAGTCGTTGCAAAGCTATAGAATCTGGAAGCGAAATTCAATCTTATTGACATTATCGACTAATACAGTGGTGAGCTATCTTCCTTGCATAAGTAAGGAGAAAAGATTCAGTTGGGGTGCTATGGACATT
>NW_017033442.1:0-216 GCF_001483705.2 Eufriesea mexicana | reverse complement strand
AATACAGTGGTGAGCTAACTTCCTTGCATACGTAAGAAGGAAAAGTCCTTTTGTAGTGCTATACCCGCCGTAATGCTGCAGAATCCGGCTGGAAAATTCATTTTTATTGACATTTTTGACTAATATCGTGGTGAGCCAGCTTCCTTTCATAACTAAGGAGGAAAGATCCTTTTGGCGTACTATAGCCATTGCAATGGTGTAGAATGTGGTCGGAAA
>NW_017033441.1:0-216 GCF_001483705.2 Eufriesea mexicana | reverse complement strand
ACTCAAGCTAACGTAACAAGACCACCATTACTGACCTCGCGAGAGCCAAGCAGAATCTGCCAGAGCACAGCCGAGCGCAGACATCCACCGCATTTCAGTCTACAGCACAAAATTCTAAGGTAGCCTACCCTAACACAAACGAACATATCCTATCCTTAAGTAAGCTAACTCCACCTAACACGCAGCGACCACAGTTTCTGCCCTCCCAAGGGCAAA
>NW_017033440.1:0-216 GCF_001483705.2 Eufriesea mexicana | reverse complement strand
CAACCTTACGGCCATCAATCCATACATTCATCCATCCATACACCCATCCTTCCATACAGCCATGCAGCCATACAACCACCCATCCATACATCCATCGATCCCTACATATATCCACCCATAAATCCATCCATCCATTCATTCGTACATCCATTCACTCATACATCCATCCATCCATACACCCATAACGCTATACATCCATACATCCATACATCCATA
>NW_017033439.1:0-216 GCF_001483705.2 Eufriesea mexicana | reverse complement strand
CGTTATAGCTTGGTGAATAGATCGCCTAACGCCTTCAATCCAGTGGCAAGTACAGCCGTCTACAAGCCAAAGAATAAGCCTATCCAAGTTCTATAATCTGTTATAGCTTGGTGAATACGTCGTGTAACGCCTTCAATCCAATGGCAAATACATTCATCTACTTGCCAGAGGATAGGTCTATTCAAAATCTATAATCTGTTATAGCTTAGTGAGTAC
>NW_017033438.1:0-216 GCF_001483705.2 Eufriesea mexicana | reverse complement strand
GCCGGCGATGATACAGGACTTGCGGGAGAACTATACCTTCCAGCAGGCAGTGATCGCCTCCCAGCAGGCGGTGATCTTCTCCTTGCGCGCGGATATGGTTCTGGTGCAAAGGCGGGTAACCATCGACCCCGCGCCTGCTCGAAATATTCGTGCGTCCACAGGCGCCGGAGTAGCGGCACCGGAGCCCGAGTTCTGTATGGAGGCTGCCATCGCGGC
>NW_017033437.1:0-216 GCF_001483705.2 Eufriesea mexicana | reverse complement strand
GTGCTATAGCCATTGCAATGCTGTAGAATCTGGCCGGAAAATTCAATTTTGTTGACATTTTCGTCTAATATCCTGGTGAGATAAGTTTCTAGCATAAATAACGAGGCAAGATACTATTGGCGTGCTATAGGCTTTGCAATGCTATCAAATCTGGCTCGAAAATTCAATTTTATTGACATTTTCGGCTAATATCGCGGTGAGTTACCTTTCTCGCAT
>NW_017033436.1:0-216 GCF_001483705.2 Eufriesea mexicana | reverse complement strand
GGCGCTATAGTCTGCTCTTAGGTGGGCTCCTGCGTCCTACTGTGATCTAATGTTTCCAGCTTCGCTCTGGCAAGCCCAGTAATGGTGGTCTCTTCACGTTATAATGAGTCAGGTTACGTTCGGTTAGGTTGGTACGTGCTATGTTTGGTCAGAATAGCTTCAACTTTTGTGCTGTCCACAGCTATTCGGTGGATTTCGGCGCTCTACTGTGCTATT
>NW_017033435.1:0-216 GCF_001483705.2 Eufriesea mexicana | reverse complement strand
TCCTCCTTACTTAAGCAAGAAAGTTAGCTCACCCCGATATAAGTCGAACTTGTCAATATAATTGTTTTCCCGCCTGATTCTGTTGCACTGCTGCGGCTATAGCACGCCAATGGAATTTTTCCTTCTTATTTACGAAAGAAAGTTAGCTCATCACGACAACAGTCGTATATGTGAGCAAAATTGAAATTTCCTGACATATTATATAGCATTGCATTG
>NW_017033434.1:0-216 GCF_001483705.2 Eufriesea mexicana | reverse complement strand
AGACCAACCTAACGCGCGGAGAACACTATTGCTGTCTTCCCCAGAGCCATGCAGAACATACTACAGCACAGTAGAGCGCAGAAGCCCTCCGTATAGCGGTGTGTAGCATAAAAGAGGAGCTTATCCAATCCAAACCTTACCAAGCGTAACATTACCAAACGTTTTCTATCCCAACCCAAAGTGCCGAGACCACTATCACAGGCCTCCCGAGAACCA
>NW_017033433.1:0-216 GCF_001483705.2 Eufriesea mexicana | reverse complement strand
AGAGTATACTAGAGCACAGCAGAGTGCAGAAATACACCGAATAGGAGTGCGTAGTACAATAGTGAAAGGTATCCAAACCAAACCTATCCCAACCTAGCCAAGCCCAGCGTAACCTAACTCGAACTAACGCGCCTAGACCAATACTGTTGACCGCCCCAGAGCAAGGCATAACACACTGGAGCACACTAGTGCGTAGAAATCCACCGAATATCATCG
>NW_017033432.1:0-216 GCF_001483705.2 Eufriesea mexicana | reverse complement strand
CGTTCGATTAGGTAAGATTAGGCTAAGTTTTGTTAGGATAGCTCTGACTTTCGTGCTGTACTCCGTTATTCGGTGGACTTCTGTGCTCCACTGTGCTCCACTATATCCTACTAGGCTATGTGGAGGCCAGGAGCGGTGTTCGCGTCTCGTTACTTTCAGTCATGCTACGCCTGGTATGGTTAGGTTAGGCCTAGTTATGCCAGGATATCAACGACG
>NW_017033431.1:0-216 GCF_001483705.2 Eufriesea mexicana | reverse complement strand
CGAGCCGAGACCGCTACCTCTGGCCTCGCCTGTGCCTAGCAGAACATACTAGAGCAGAGTATAGCACCGAAATCCATCGAACAGCAGTGTGTAGCGCAAAAGTCAAAGCCATCGGAATCAAACCTAAACCAACCCAGCCTAACCACACGTAACCCAACACAGCCTATCGTGTCGCGACCATTATTCCTGGCCATTCCAGGGCCGAGTAGAGGGTAG
>NW_017033430.1:0-216 GCF_001483705.2 Eufriesea mexicana | reverse complement strand
AACGTAACGCGCTAGCCGTTGAGTTAACCAGTTTATTGACGCTGCTCGGTACTGTAGCAATTCCAGAATGGAAAAGAACAGGCCTATTATAGCTCAAGAGAATAGCAAATGGCGAAACAGTTCTGCGTACGACCATCGTCCTAATACCATAGACATTCGACTAATTAGTTAACAGAAAACTTTGTTTTAAGGGCAATTGTAGGATAACCAATATAT
>NW_017033429.1:0-216 GCF_001483705.2 Eufriesea mexicana | reverse complement strand
TCAACACCACGCATGTCAACGCCACCACAGCCAAGAACAGCAGAACACCAGAGAGCAGCAGTGTACAGCAGAGGGCAGTAAAGTGTTGCAGACCGTTGCAAAGCGCAGCAGAGCGCAACGGATAAAGTAAAGCGCCGAATAGCTTCGGATAAGATCGGTTAGCACCGCCTAGCACAGCACTGCACCGAATATCATCGTTGCCATAGCAGCGCTCAA
>NW_017033428.1:0-216 GCF_001483705.2 Eufriesea mexicana | reverse complement strand
AGCACTATTCCTGGCATCCACAGATTCAAGCAGAATGCGGTAGCGCACAGAAGAGCGCAGAGGTACATAGAATGGCATTGTTTAGCACAAATGTCGGAGCCATCCTAACCTAATACAACGTAGCCTTCGTAAACAAACGTAACCTATCTGATTCTAACGTGCGGCGACCACAATTGCTGGCCTCCCGAGTGTCGAGAGGAGTAGAGTAGAGCAACG
>NW_017033427.1:0-216 GCF_001483705.2 Eufriesea mexicana | reverse complement strand
GCTTCGACCTTCGGTCTGTACACTGCTATTTGGTGGACTTATGCGCTCCACTGTGCTCTAATATGCTCTGGTTGGCTCTGGGAAGGCCAGCAACAGTGGTCACGGCACGTAAGGTTGAGTTAGGTTACGTTTGGCTGTATTACGATTTGTTAGGTTAGGATAGGATAGCTTTGTCTTTTGCGCTCTACACCGATCTTCGCTGGATTTCTGCGCTCT
>NW_017033426.1:0-216 GCF_001483705.2 Eufriesea mexicana | reverse complement strand
TTGCTATAGAATCTGGTTGGAAAATTCAATTTTATTGATGTTTTCGAATAACATCGAGATCACTTTTCTTTCTTGTATAAATATGGACGAAGTATTCTACTGGGTTGCTATAGCCATAGCAAAGGTATGGAGTCTGGCAGGAAACCTAAATTCTATTGACATTTTCGACTATTACCGTGGTGACCTAACTTTCTTGCATCTAGGAGGAGGAAAGGT
>NW_017033425.1:0-216 GCF_001483705.2 Eufriesea mexicana | reverse complement strand
AGCAGGGCATAATGGAGGAGAGTAGATCGCAGACGTACATAGAATGGCAGTTTATAGCACTATGGTCAAAGCTATCCTAACCTAACCAAATAAACCTGACCTAACCAAGCGTAACGTAGCACAACCTATCGCGCCGGGGTGCCATTTCAAGCGTTCCCTGATCGAAGCAGTTAGTATTAGATCGCAGCAGTGCGCATAAATCTACCGAATACCAGT
>NW_017033424.1:0-216 GCF_001483705.2 Eufriesea mexicana | reverse complement strand
CGCTTGGATGTATAGAGGGGGTGCTGTAGTTGCTGTGGCGGCACGTTTGGCTGAGTTTGTCTACGTTTGGTAGAGTTACGATTGGTTATGTTAGGGCTGGGTACCTTTGACTTTTGTGCTACCTATTGCTTTTCGGTGTATTTCTCCGATCTACAGTGCTCTAATATGTTCTGCATGGCTCTTGGGAGACCAGCAGTAGTGGTCGCGGCTCGTTAT
>NW_017033423.1:0-216 GCF_001483705.2 Eufriesea mexicana | reverse complement strand
CGTTGGATGGATGTATGAATGTATGGATGGATGGACGGATGGATGGATGCATGTACCGGTGGGTGGAATCACTGATGGATTTGTTTATGGATATATGGATGTGTGGGTGTATGGGTGTATGGATGGATGAATGTAAGTATGGATGAACACATTGATGTATGAATGGATGGTTGTATGGATCGATGGTGAACGTATGGATGTATGTATAGATGTACG
>NW_017033422.1:0-216 GCF_001483705.2 Eufriesea mexicana | reverse complement strand
TAAATTTCCCCAATAAGTCTTCTAAGTTAATCTCTTCGTTCTCATTCACCAACCAGCCTTTGAAGACAAATGTACCGCTAAATTCCCACTGAAAAATCCTCGAATTCCGTTGCACCGGTGGGAGGAACGTACTTTCGACGTCTCATCTTCTCTCTCTTGAAGCGAAACAGGACGAAAGTATGAAAGAACGATCTTTCCATTCTCTGTCCATTAAGC
>NW_017033421.1:0-216 GCF_001483705.2 Eufriesea mexicana | reverse complement strand
GTAGGCACGTAGAAATATGAAAATTGCAATTGAATATATGATAGTGTGACTACTCTGTGTACAGCTTAGCGCCTCTTGACGTTCGTCCAAGTCCAAACTAACTCGCAGACACAGAGTCCCACATTTTGACATACAAGAGGACCCTAAGGTCGTCTACGTCGCTTTTGGAACGGTAGTACAATACATATGCATATGCACATTCACACGATACTGTTA
>NW_017033420.1:0-216 GCF_001483705.2 Eufriesea mexicana | reverse complement strand
TTGCATGAATAATGGTGAAATATACTTTTGGCGTGCTATAGCCATGGTAATGCTATAGAACATGGCTCGAAAATTCAATTTTATTGACATTATCGACTACCATCGCGGTGACCAAACATTCTTGCATATAGAAGGAGGAAAGGTTCAACTGGCGTACTATAGGGACTGCAATCCAATAGAATCTGGCAGGAAAATTCAATTTTATTGACATTTTCG
>NW_017033419.1:0-216 GCF_001483705.2 Eufriesea mexicana | reverse complement strand
AACGATGCCTAACTCAAACAAACGTGCCGAGAACACTATTGCTGGCCACCGCGTAGCCAAGCACAACGCGTTATTGGGGAGTAGAACGCAGAAATCCATAGAGTTGCCGTGAATATAAGAAAAGTCAAAGCTACCGGAACCTAACCAAAACCAACAGAGCATATCCGAACATAGCCTAACTTACCCTAACGGGCCGAAACCGCCTTTGCTGCCACG
>NW_017033418.1:0-216 GCF_001483705.2 Eufriesea mexicana | reverse complement strand
CACCATCTAACATGTCGCGACCACTATTTCTGTCCACCCCAGATCCGGGTAGAACTTACTAGAAGGGAGTAGTGCTCAGAAATCTATTGAAATACATTGTATAGCGCAAAATTCAAAGATACCCCATCCTAACCCAACCAAACGTAACGTAGTCGAACGTAACCAAACCAAAGCTAACGTGTGGAGGACACATCTGCTGGCCTCCGCAGAGCCAAG
>NW_017033417.1:0-216 GCF_001483705.2 Eufriesea mexicana | reverse complement strand
CATCCGTCCATCCATACATCCATCCACCCATACGGCCATCAATCCCTACATTCATCCATCCATTCATACATCCATACATACATTCATACATCCATACATCCATACATCCATAGATCCATCCACACATACATATATCCATCGATACTTCCATGAAATCATACATCCATACATCCATAAATCCATCCATCCATAACTGAATCCATACATACATCCATC
>NW_017033416.1:0-216 GCF_001483705.2 Eufriesea mexicana | reverse complement strand
TGCTATAGCCATTGCAACGCTATAGAATCTAACTGGAAAATACAATTTTATTGACATTTCCGACTAATATCGTGGTGAGCTAATTTTGTTGCGTAAATAATTAGGAAAGATTCCATTGGTATTTTATAGCCATTGCTATGCTATAGAATCTGGCTGGAAAATTCAATTTCATTGAAATTTTCGACTAATATTGTGGTGAGCTAATTTTGTTGCATA
>NW_017033415.1:0-216 GCF_001483705.2 Eufriesea mexicana | reverse complement strand
TGGATCTGGGGTGTCAGCAGTACTGGTCTCGGCATGTTAGGCTGTGTTTGGCTGCGTTTGGTTAGGTTACGTCGGTTCGGGTTGGGTTTGGATAACATTTAGTTTCTTCGTGTACACTGTTTTTAGGTAGATTTCGGGGCCTACTCTGCACTGCTATACTCTACTCGACTCTGCGGAGGTCAGCAATAGTGGCCGTGGCGCGATATGTTTAGTTAA
>NW_017033414.1:0-216 GCF_001483705.2 Eufriesea mexicana | reverse complement strand
TGTGCTAACTTTCCCAAACGTAGAATAACCGAACGTTGCTTAACTCAAACTAACGCGCCGAGAACACTATTGCATGCATCCCCAGAGCCAAGCAGAGTATACTAAAATGCCGCAGATCTCAGGAATCCTCCGAATAGCGGTGTATAGCATAATGGTCGGAGGTACCCTCCCCTAACCTTACCAAGCGTAGCATAGCCGAACGTTATCTAACATAAC
>NW_017033413.1:0-216 GCF_001483705.2 Eufriesea mexicana | reverse complement strand
TAAAAGTCAATAAAATTGAATTTTCCAGCCAGATTCTACAGCATTCCAAAGCCTATAGAACGCCAATACAATCTTTCCTTCGTATCTGTGCGGGAAAGTTATCTCACCACGATATTAGATGAAAATGTCAATAAAATTGAATTTTCCATCCAGATTCTACAGCATTGCAATGCCTATCGCATGCCAACAGAATCTTTCCTCCTGATTTATGGAAGA
>NW_017033412.1:0-216 GCF_001483705.2 Eufriesea mexicana | reverse complement strand
AATACTACAGCACAGTAGCGGGCAGAAATTCAACTAGTGGCAGTGTACAGCACGAAAGTCAGGTCTATCATAGCCAAACCTAACCCAACGTGGCCTTGCATGACGTAGCCTAACTCAACATATCGTGCCGCGACCACTGTTGCTCGCCTCCCAAGAGCAAAGCAGAATACACCACAGCACAGAATGGCACATAAATCCGCCGCACTGAAGTGCAAA
>NW_017033411.1:0-216 GCF_001483705.2 Eufriesea mexicana | reverse complement strand
CGATCAGCTAGGTTAGGAGATGATAGCTCTGACTTTTGAGCTATACACTGCTCTTCGGTGTATATCGGCGCTCTTCGTTCCTCTAATATGTCCTGCTTGTCTCTGGGAAGCCAGCAAATGTAGTCTCGGCACGTTATTTTGTGCTAGGTTACATTTGGTTACGCTACGTTTGGCCACGTTTGAACAGGATATCTCTCACCATTGTGCTATGCACTG
>NW_017033410.1:0-216 GCF_001483705.2 Eufriesea mexicana | reverse complement strand
GCCAATAGAATCTTTATTCCTTATTGATGCAAGACAGTTAGTTCACCACGATATAAGTCGAAAGTGTCAATAAAATTGTATTTTCCAGCCAGATTCTATCACATTTCAATGGCTACAGCACGCCAGGAGAATCCTTCCTCCTTATATATGCCAGAAAGGTAGCTCAACACGATAATAGTCGAAAATGTCCATAAAATTCAATTTTCCAGCCAGATT
>NW_017033409.1:0-216 GCF_001483705.2 Eufriesea mexicana | reverse complement strand
TGGCTATAGCACGCCAATAGAATCTTTCCTCCTTATTTATGCACGAAAGACAGCTCACAACGACATTAGTAGAAAATGTCATTGAAATTGAATATTCCAGCCAGATTGTAAAACATTGAAATGCCTATTGTACACCAATAGAATTCTTCCTCTTTACGTATGCAAGGGAGCTAGCTCACCACTATATATGTCGAAAATGTCAATAAAATTTAATTT
>NW_017033408.1:0-216 GCF_001483705.2 Eufriesea mexicana | reverse complement strand
ATGCTATAGAATCGTCCTGGAAAATTCAATTTTATTCTCATTTTCTATTAGTATCGTGGTGAGCTAACTTCGTTCCCTAAGTACGGGGGACAGATCCTTCTGGAGTACTATAGCCATTGCATTGCAGTAGAATCTGGCTGGAGAACTCAATTATATTGACATTTCTGACTAACATCGTGGAGAGCTAACTATCTTGCATAAATAAGGACGGAAGAT
>NW_017033407.1:0-216 GCF_001483705.2 Eufriesea mexicana | reverse complement strand
TGACTTTTGTGCTGTACACAGCTATCCATGCATTTCTGAGATCTACTGTGATCTAGTATATCCTGCTTGGCTGTGGGAGTTCCAGCAGGATTGGCCTCGGCGCAGTAGGTTGTGTCTAGTTACGTTTGCTTATGTTAAGCTTGGAAGGGTTATGATAGAATGGCTTAGGGTTTTGTGCCATATGCCGCTATTCGGTGGGTTTCTGCGCTCTAATGA
>NW_017033406.1:0-216 GCF_001483705.2 Eufriesea mexicana | reverse complement strand
ACTTATACACTTTATTTTTTTTATATATGAAATTTTTTTTTTCCCGCAAAAATGTCTTTGTTACTCGTCAGTTGAATGTTGGTAATAACATTTTGTTGGTAGCATCGACCGGAGCGAAGATCGTCCTTTTAGTCGGTCCGAAGCGACACGACGGGTGTTCGTCCCCTTCGGCCGGTTGGAAGCGATACGACTGGGATCGTCCCTTTCGGTCGGTCC
>NW_017033405.1:0-216 GCF_001483705.2 Eufriesea mexicana | reverse complement strand
CTAGTATGTTCTAATTGGCTTTGTGGATGCCAGCAATTGTGATCTTGGCAAATTATGTCATATAATGCTATGTTTGATTTGGTTAGGTTAGGCCAGGTTACGCTAGAATATCTTCGTCTCTTGAGATATAGGCAGCAATGCGGTGGATTCCTCCTACCTACTGCCGCCTAGAACATTCTGCTTGAGACTGGGGGGGGGGGGGAGAAAATGGTGTCT
>NW_017033404.1:0-216 GCF_001483705.2 Eufriesea mexicana | reverse complement strand
TTCCAAGTTTTGCTCCGTGTTATAGGAGGACTGTTATAATTTTTGCTCCGTGTTATATGGAAATCGCGGTATGAAAACACCGCGTTATTGGAGAGTGACAGTTACTTCCTTATTTACCCTATTTATGTTACTAGTCCTGGAAGTACCCTTTCGACGAGATTATTACTGTCATAGGGTTGAAAACGGTGCTGTCAAAGAACGCGTTATAAGTGAGAC
>NW_017033403.1:0-216 GCF_001483705.2 Eufriesea mexicana | reverse complement strand
TCAAGAGCCAGTGCAAAGGCCCGGCCTGGGATGCCGTCCTGTCAGGGGGGCGGTGCTCCGCGCGCCCATCCTAACGACCGCGCGGCCCAAATTCTCGAGCGAGACAGCCAGCTCGTCGGAACATACGTCAAGTACCGATCGCAATGCAAGGCATTGCCCCCCGCGCCCCTACCGGGGAGAGGGTGTCGATCACATGCCGCAGAAGCTCGGGGTACA
>NW_017033402.1:0-216 GCF_001483705.2 Eufriesea mexicana | reverse complement strand
ATGAAGAATTTTTATGACACGTGTACCTTCGTTACTTTCGAAATAATCGATTAATTTCCAGCTTCATTAATGCATCGTTATATTGAAAAGGAACACTTGGCAGAATCTTCTAACTATTCAGTTAATCCTTTGCGGATGCGTATTTATGGATACAACAAGCATTTTTGCCGTTCCGAACATGTATTTTCGCGTTCAAATTAGACAGTCATATTTCTT
>NW_017033401.1:0-216 GCF_001483705.2 Eufriesea mexicana | reverse complement strand
GGAACACGCAACGAGAAATTTATTTCAATACAAGACACCCAGTGTCTCGATGGAATGTTATGACATTTCGCAACGCGAAGTGGTATTTTTACAACGAGTGTTCGAGTTAGGGATAGAACATTTTCTTCCTTTACTAAATGTGAGAAATTCTGATTTTTCTTCGTTCTCATTTTCTTTTCAAATATCGTGGACGTGGAATAGAAAATTCTTTCTTTC
>NW_017033400.1:0-216 GCF_001483705.2 Eufriesea mexicana | reverse complement strand
TGCTCTAGTATGTTCTGCTTGCCTATGGGGAGGGCAGCTGTGTTGGTCTCGGCACACTAGCTTCAGTTTGAATACGGTTGGTTATGTCACGCTCGATTAGGTGAAGATAGGAAAGCTTTTACCTTTGCGATATACACTGCTATTCGGTGGCTTTCTGCTTTCCACTGTGCTCTAATATGCTTTGCTTGGCTCTGGGGAGGCCAGCATTACTGGTCT
>NW_017033399.1:0-216 GCF_001483705.2 Eufriesea mexicana | reverse complement strand
ATTACGATTTGCAGATTGAACCTCTGGCACGGAAATTAAATTTTTACATGAACAGGTGAACGGAAACGTATTTCGAGTACTCATTACGAATGTGCAGTTTTAGCGATGCATTTATTTCACGCACACAACGTACTTTTTTTTGCTAAAAATGTATACATATATGTTGCATCGGATTTTGGGTGAATTGACTAAGATGTATCGTTGGCTTCCTAATAA
>NW_017033398.1:0-216 GCF_001483705.2 Eufriesea mexicana | reverse complement strand
AATTCAACCTAACGTGCCCAAACCACCATTGCTGGCCCCCCACATAGTATAGCATGCCCTACAAGAGGACAGCAGGGCGCAGCAGTTCATAGCATCGCAGTGTACAGCACAAGAGTCATATCCATCCGTGCCAAACCCAAGCTAACATAACCGTACCAAACGTAGCCTACCTCATCTTAACGTGCCGCCGCCACGATAGCTCGCCTCCCCAGAGTC
>NW_017033397.1:0-216 GCF_001483705.2 Eufriesea mexicana | reverse complement strand
GACCTATTCTCTGGCAGGTAGATGGCTGTACTTGCCATTGGATTGAAGGCGTTAGGCGATCCACCCACCAAGCTATAGCAGGCTATAGATTTTGAATAGACCTGTTCTGTGATAAGTAGATGGCTGTACTTGCCATTGGATCGTAGGCGTTGGGCGATCTATTCACCAAGCTGTAACAGGCTATAGACTTTGAATACACCTATTCTCTGGCAAGTA
>NW_017033396.1:0-216 GCF_001483705.2 Eufriesea mexicana | reverse complement strand
TATGGATGTATGTATGTATGTATGGATGTATGTAGGGATGTATATATGGAGGTATGTAAGGATAATGAATGCATGTATGTATGGATGTTTGTATGGATTTATGTATGGATACATGTATGGATGTATGTAAGAATGTATGGATGGATGTATGTGTGGATGAATGTATGCGTACATGTATAGATCTGCGTATTGATGTGTGTATGGATGCATGGATCG
>NW_017033395.1:0-216 GCF_001483705.2 Eufriesea mexicana | reverse complement strand
AATAAAATTTAATTTTCCAGCATGATTCTATAGCATTGCAATGGCCATAGCACGCCAATAGGGCCTTTCCTCCTTATTTATTTAAGAAAGTTAGCACACACCGATATTTGTCAAAAATGTCAATAAAATTTAATTTTCCAGCCAGATTTTATTTCATTGCAATGGCTATAGCACGTCAAAAGAATCGTTTCTCCTTATTTATGCAAGAATGTTAGC
>NW_017033394.1:0-216 GCF_001483705.2 Eufriesea mexicana | reverse complement strand
GTGCTACTTTTGCCTATGCTACGTTTGGTGAGGTTAGGATACGATGGCATAGTCTATCCTGCTGTACTCTGCTGTCCACGGATTTTTGCGCTCTACTGTGATCTAATATCTTCGTCTTGGTTCTGCGGAGGCCAGCAATAGTTATGTCGACCGGTTAGGTTGAGATATGCTACGTTTGGTTAGATTAGGTTCGGTAAATCTCGGTTTGGATATCTT
>NW_017033393.1:0-216 GCF_001483705.2 Eufriesea mexicana | reverse complement strand
ATTTCTTGTTTCGTTTAAGTTCGAACCACCAACCAAGATTGTTGCAAGTCTTCCTACAACTTGCCTGTAAAGTGGCGAAAATTAGAAGGTAGATTACATTTCACCAAATATCCGAAGGATAATTTGACCGAGAATACGAGAAAGAATCTGTGAGTGTTGTAGATAAACTAAAGGATAGTGGGGATATGGAATTTATATGTTTGCCTAGGAATTTGG
>NW_017033392.1:0-216 GCF_001483705.2 Eufriesea mexicana | reverse complement strand
ACATACATCCACACATCCATACAGACGTACATCCATACTTCCACACATCCATACATCCATATACCCGTCCAAACTTACAGCCATACATCCATACATAAATCCATACGTACATCCACACTTCCTTGCATACAACCATGCACACCGCCATACATACATACATACATACATCCATACCTACATCCATACACGCACCCATACATACATCCATAGATATAT
>NW_017033391.1:0-216 GCF_001483705.2 Eufriesea mexicana | reverse complement strand
TTGTGCTTTACGAACCTATTCCTTTAGTTTCCGTGATCTACAGTGATCTACTACATTCCGCTTGGTTCTGGGGATGACAGGTGCAGTGGTTGCGTCAAGACATGTTGGGTTATGCTTCGTTCAGTTAGGTTAGTTCGGGAAAGGTTGGGAATTGCCTTTGTGCTATTCACTGGAATGAGGTGGATTTCTGCCCTCCACTGCGCCCAAGTACATTCT
>NW_017033390.1:0-216 GCF_001483705.2 Eufriesea mexicana | reverse complement strand
ATATATGGATGTGTGGATGTATGGATGTATGTATGGATGTATGTATGTATGGATGAACGTATGTATGCATATATAGTTGTATGTATGGATGCATGGATGGATGGATGTACCGATGGACGTATGTATGGATGGATGCATTTATGGATGTACGATTGAATGGATGGATGTATGGATGGATGAGTGGATGTTGGGATGGATGTATTTATGGATGGATTT
>NW_017033389.1:0-216 GCF_001483705.2 Eufriesea mexicana | reverse complement strand
CTGTACATAGCTATTCAGTGGATTTCTGTGGTCTACATTGCTGTGCTGCTCTCTTCTCCACTACGTTGTCTCCAGAAATTGTGGTCGTGACACGATAGGGTATGTTTGGTTATGTTTGGTTAGGCTTGGTTGGGATAGGTTCGGCTATTATGGCTTTGACTTTTGCGCTATACACTGCTATTCGTTGCATTTCTGCCCTCTACTGTGCTGCGATAT
>NW_017033388.1:0-216 GCF_001483705.2 Eufriesea mexicana | reverse complement strand
TCATGTCAGGTCAGGTCGGTGAGATGATGTCAGTTCAGGTCAGTTCAGTTCAGGCCAGGTCAGCAAGGTCAGGTCAAGTTTGGTCAGGTCATGTCAGGTCAGGACAAGTCGGGACAGGACAGGCCAGGTCAGGTCAGGCCAGGTCAGGCCAGACGAGGCAAGGTCGTGTCAGTTCAGGTCAGGTCAGGTCTGTCAGGTCAAGTCAGGTAAGTCAGG
>NW_017033387.1:0-216 GCF_001483705.2 Eufriesea mexicana | reverse complement strand
TGTATGCATATAAGGTTGGTTGTGTGTATGGACTTTTGGATGTTTGTACGAGTGGATGGATGTAGAGATGGACGCATGGGTGGATGGGTGAATGGATGGTTGTATAGATGGATTGAATGATGGATGGATGGATGGATGAATGGGTGGTTGTAGGGATGTATGTATGTATGGATGTATGTATGGACGGATGTGTGCATGTGTGTTTGGATGTATGTG
>NW_017033386.1:0-216 GCF_001483705.2 Eufriesea mexicana | reverse complement strand
CTGCATTACTGCGATGATGGATGTACACAGTAGTTCGTTCTGCATTGATAATATCTCGAGCGATAATGTATCAGCTTTTCTCGTTCAAAATTGCTGTCTCATATGCATCATCAATGAACAGGCATATCCAATGGCAACGGCTCTCTAATTTTAGATTTACTAAATGCCGTACTGTCAATTGTATGCATCACTGGCCATAATCGCACTATAAATAGG
>NW_017033385.1:0-216 GCF_001483705.2 Eufriesea mexicana | reverse complement strand
GTATATTCTGCTCGGTTCTGGGTAGGAGAGTAATAGTAGTCTCGGCACGTCAGGTTGAGTTAACATACTTTCGGTTATGTTCGGTGTGGTTATGTTAGGATATGTTAACTTCGACTTTTGTGATATACACTGCTATTCGGTCGACTTCTGCGTTCTACGTTGCTCTAATATGTTCTGCTTTGCTCAGGTGTGGTCAGCAATTGCGGTCGCGGCGCG
>NW_017033384.1:0-216 GCF_001483705.2 Eufriesea mexicana | reverse complement strand
CCAGAGAAGAGGTCTATTCAAAATCTATAGCCTGTTATAGCTTGGTGAATAGATCGCCTTACGTCTTCAATCCAATGGCAAGTACAGCCATTTACTTGCCAGAGAATAGGTTCATTCAAAATCTATTAGCTGTCACAGCTTGGCGATTAGATAGCGAAACGACTACAATGCAATGGCAAGTACAGCCATAAACTTGCCAGAGAATAGGTCTATTCA
>NW_017033383.1:0-216 GCF_001483705.2 Eufriesea mexicana | reverse complement strand
ACTTGCCAGAGAATAGGATTATTCAAGATCTATAATCTGTTATAGCGTGGTGAATAGATGGCAAAACGCCTTCAATCCAATGGCAAGTACATCCACCTACTTGCCAGAGGACAGGACTATTCAAAATCTATAACCTTTTATAGCTTGGTGAGCAGATCGCATATCGCCTCCAATCCAATGGCAATTACAGCCATCTCCTTGCAAGAGAATAGGTCT
>NW_017033382.1:0-216 GCF_001483705.2 Eufriesea mexicana | reverse complement strand
CTAATGATCCCTGGCTGTCTCTGGGCAGGCGAGCAATAGCTGTCATGTGGCGTTTGGTTGAGCGATGTTACGTTTGATTACGTTGGGTTATGCTATGTTTGGTTACGATAGCCACGACTTTCATGTTATTCACTGTTAATCGGAGTATTTCTTTGACCTACAGTGCTCTACTACATTCTGCTTTGCTATGGGGAGGCCAGGATCAGTGGCCACGGC
>NW_017033381.1:0-216 GCF_001483705.2 Eufriesea mexicana | reverse complement strand
GAATAAGCGTATGATATTCCTGGCAGTTCTTTAAGCCTACCAAATTTCATTCAAGTCGGAAGTAGACCACTAGCGGCATTTCCTTGCTAGATGGATGGACCATGAGTATACTAGCGTACTCGATGTATATTCAAAGTCGATTTTCTCGACTATGAAACTTCAAATGAAAAAATTTTATTTTTTATTTTCGATTTGTTTTTTCATGTAGAACCACCG
>NW_017033380.1:0-216 GCF_001483705.2 Eufriesea mexicana | reverse complement strand
TTAGGATATGTTTGGCTAGTATATACTTGATTTTTGTGCTGTACGCTACTGTTCGATCGATATCTGCGCTCTGCATTGCTCTGCTGGCATCTGATTGTTTCTGTGGAGGCCCGCAACAGCCGCCGTGGCACGCTTGTTTGGGTTATGTTATGTTCGGTTGGGTTTGGTTAGGTAAAGATTGGTTGGGATGGCTTTGACCTTTGTGCCATAGACTGC
>NW_017033379.1:0-216 GCF_001483705.2 Eufriesea mexicana | reverse complement strand
TTTCCGCGCTACTGTGCTCTAATATGCTCTGCTTTGCTCTGCCGAAGTGAGAAAATGTGGCCGCGAGATGTTAGGCTGTGCTAGATTACGTTTGGCTTGTTTATGTTATCACGGGTTAGGTTTGGAGAGCTTTGACTTTTCCGCTATGCACCACGATTTTACGGATTTCAACGCCCCACTCTCGCCTAATATGTTCTGCATGGTTCTTGGGAGGCC
>NW_017033378.1:0-216 GCF_001483705.2 Eufriesea mexicana | reverse complement strand
CTAATCTGACCTACCCAAACGAAGTGTATCTCAAAATAGCGTGACGAGATCAATCTGACTGGCATTCCCGGTGCCGAGCAGAAGATGCTAGAGCACAGTCGAGGGCAGTGTACATCACAAAAGTCGAGGCTATCGTATCCTAACCTAACCAACCGTAACATAGCCGAATGCAACTTAACTCATACTTTCGTGCCGAGCACACTATTGCCGGCCACC
>NW_017033377.1:0-216 GCF_001483705.2 Eufriesea mexicana | reverse complement strand
CATAAATAGGGATGAAATATTCTATTGGCGTGCTATAGCCATGGCAATGCTATAGAATCTGCCAGGAAAATTAATTTTTATTGACATTTTCGAGACTTATACCGTGGTGAACAAGCTTTCTTGTACAAATGTTGACGAAAGATCCTATTGGCTAGCTATGGCCAAAGCAAAGCTACAGAATCTTGCTGGAAAATACAATTTCATTGGCATTTTTGG
>NW_017033376.1:0-216 GCF_001483705.2 Eufriesea mexicana | reverse complement strand
TCGTAGACTTCTCTGTGACTCGAGTACTAAAGTAGTTATGCGATGTCTATTGATAATAAATTTGTACAAATAAATTTAATAGTTAAGTAAGGTATATTGTGGTATGGTATTTATGATTTGTTAGGTTATTTTTAGGTTTGGTTTCTTGATTTTCGTCGACTTTTGAGTGGTTCTAATTCTGAGATGGTTATATAATGGCTACCGAACATAAATTAT
>NW_017033375.1:0-216 GCF_001483705.2 Eufriesea mexicana | reverse complement strand
GCCTGAAAGATGGCAAAAGGTCATCGAAAAAAATGGACAATATCTAACTGAATAAAGTTATGTTTTTAAATAAAAATTTAGTATTTTCCTTCTTACTTAAAATCCGCAATCAGTTGCCAACCCAATATTAATCTACTTCTTCTACAATTCTTCTAGTCGCTTCCTACGACTCTCAACAGTATACAATTCGGTATAACTCTCTACCTTGACACTCTG
>NW_017033374.1:0-216 GCF_001483705.2 Eufriesea mexicana | reverse complement strand
ACCCCCCGCCGCTGGAGCTCGGGGTCCATACGCTAGGTCACGGGGGGTGACCATGCCAGTAACTTCCCCATTACTAATTTATAGGGGCGTCCCCGCGGATCGCTTTGGAGCGTCGCGAGGAGATTGTCCATTGCCATTTGGCTCTGCGAATCCCTCTCCGGAGGTTGACCACCGCGGAACGGTACACGCGATAGTGCCGCGCTATATCCTCGGCGG
>NW_017033373.1:0-216 GCF_001483705.2 Eufriesea mexicana | reverse complement strand
TTTCGGGCGTGCGTTTTCACAAAATAGTGCCGAATGTGTCAGTAGGGTGGAAGTCGTGCTGCGCAGTTTACTTTTTTGGCTTCTTTTTCCGAAATTAGGCTTTTGACATCGGTTTTTTTTATTTATCCGCGTAGAGTGAATTTTTCTTTAACCGGATTGATTACTTTTTTTCGGTTTCGGGCGTGCGTTTTCGCAAAATAGTGCAGAATGTGTCAG
>NW_017033372.1:0-216 GCF_001483705.2 Eufriesea mexicana | reverse complement strand
GCTACGTTTGGTTAAGGTTTGTCGATTTGGGTAGGGTTCGGATAGCTTTGACTTTTAAGCTATTCACCGCTATTCGGTGGATTTCTTTGCTCTACAGTGCTCTAATATATTCTGCCTGGCTCTGGCGAGGCCAGCGGTATTGGTCGCGGCAATTTAGTCTCAGTCATGTTGCGTTTGGCTATGTTACGTTTGGTTAGGATAGAAGAGGGTAGCTTT
>NW_017033371.1:0-216 GCF_001483705.2 Eufriesea mexicana | reverse complement strand
AATTTTATTGACATTTTCAACTAATAGCGTGTTGAGCAAACTTCCTTGCATTAGTAAGGAGGATAGATCCTTTTTTCCTGCTATAGCCATTGCAATGCTATACTATCTGCATGGAAAATTCAATTTTATTGACATTTCCTGCTAATAACGTGATGAGTTAACTATCTCGCATATATAAGGAGGATTGATACTAATGGTGTGCTATAGGCATTGCAA
>NW_017033370.1:0-216 GCF_001483705.2 Eufriesea mexicana | reverse complement strand
TTATGTTTGGTTAGATTAGGCAAGGGTAGATCAGACATTTGTGCTATAAACTGCCATTCGTTGAATTTCTGCGCTCCACTGCGCTCTAATATGCTCTGCTTGGTACTGGGGAGGCCAGCAATAGTGGTCTCGGCACGTTAGGTTGAGTTTGGATATGTTCGGTTAGGTTACGTTTGTTTGGGTTAGGTCAGGGTAGCTTTGACTTTCTTGGATAGA
>NW_017033369.1:0-216 GCF_001483705.2 Eufriesea mexicana | reverse complement strand
ATTGACATTTTCGACTAATATCGTGGTGAGCCACCTTTCTTGCATATATAAGAATGAATAATTTTATTGGCATGCTGTAGCCTATGCAGTGATACTGAATGTGGTTAGAAAACACAAATTTATGGACATTTTCGACTAATATCGTGGTGAGCAATTTTTCTTTCATAAATAAGGGGGATGGATTCAATTGGCGTGCTGCAGTCGTCGCTGTGCTAT
>NW_017033368.1:0-216 GCF_001483705.2 Eufriesea mexicana | reverse complement strand
GCAGAGCAATAGTGTCTGCGGCTCGTTAGGTTTTGTCAAATTACGTTCGGTTGAGGTAGGTTAGGATGGGGTAGGTTAGGACAGCTTTGAACTTTGCACTCAACACAGACGTACTGTGGATACCTGCGCTCTATTGTGCTCAATCGTATTGCACTTGACTCTGTGGCGCCAGCGACGGTGTTCGCGGCACGTTGGGTTGAGCTATATTACATTTGG
>NW_017033367.1:0-216 GCF_001483705.2 Eufriesea mexicana | reverse complement strand
ATCCATCGTACCCCAACTCAACCTAACGTGCCGGGACCACTATTGCTGGCCTCCCCATCTCAAAGCAGACCATATGTGGGTAGATTAGAACCCAGAAATCCATAGAATCACAGTACATAACATAACAGTCCAAGCTACCATGTGCAAACATATCCGTACGTAACATAACCGAACGTAGCCTAGGTCCACCTGACGCGCCGAGACTACTATTGCTGG
>NW_017033366.1:0-216 GCF_001483705.2 Eufriesea mexicana | reverse complement strand
GTCAGGAATTGTTGGACTTTTGTGCTATACAATCTAATGCGCTGGATTACTGCGCTTTGCTGTACTCTAGTATATTCTGCATGGCTCTGGCGAGGACAGCGATAGTAATCTCGGCACATTAGCTTGAGTTAGGTTGCGTTTTATTTGTTTATATTGGGTTAAGTTCGGTAAGTATACCTTTGACTTTCGTAATCTACACCGTTTTTCGGTGGATAT
>NW_017033365.1:0-216 GCF_001483705.2 Eufriesea mexicana | reverse complement strand
CTGCCAATATAACTGAACTTTTCTTCCAGGATCTACAGCAATGCAATGCCTATAGCACGCCAAAAGAATATTTCCTGCTTATTTATATAAGAAAGTTAGCAAACCACAATATTACCCGGAAATGTCAATATAATTGTGTTTTTCAGCCACAGCCTATAGCATAGCAATGGCTACAGCTCGCGAATAAAACCTTTCCTCCTCGTTTATGCAAGAAAG
>NW_017033364.1:0-216 GCF_001483705.2 Eufriesea mexicana | reverse complement strand
ATGGCAATAGCACGCCAATAGAATCTTTCCTCCTTGATTATGCAAGAAAGATAGCTCACCAGGATATTAGACGGAGATGTCAATAAAATTGATCATTCCTGACCGATCCTGCAGAATTGCAATTGCTATAGCACTCCGACCGGTTCTTTCCTTCATACATATGCAAGGAAGCTAGCTCACCACGATATTAGTCGAAAATGTCAATAAAATTGAACT
>NW_017033363.1:0-216 GCF_001483705.2 Eufriesea mexicana | reverse complement strand
AGCTACCATGTCCTATTATATCCAAACTTAATAAAGCCAGACGTAACATAACCCAACCAAACGAACCCCTACCACTACCGCTGTCCTCTCCAGTGAAGAGCAGATAGTACTAGAGGACATTAGGTAGCAGAGGTCCAGAGTACCGCAGTGTACAGCACAAAACCCATATCTATCCAGACGTAACCCAAGCTAACATAACCTAACGGAACGTAGCCT
>NW_017033362.1:0-216 GCF_001483705.2 Eufriesea mexicana | reverse complement strand
AAGATCTTTCCTCCTTACTTAGGGAAGGAAGTTAGCTGACCATGATATTAGTAGAGAATGACAGCAAAATTGAAGTGTCCACGGCGACTGTATAGCATTGCAGAGCCTATAGCTGGCCAATAGTATCTTTCCGCCTTATTTATGCAAAGAAGGTGGCTCACCACGATATTAGCCGAATATGTCAATAAAATTGAATTTTCCTGCAAGATTCTTTGG
>NW_017033361.1:0-216 GCF_001483705.2 Eufriesea mexicana | reverse complement strand
GTTAGGTTTGGCTACGTTTGGATAGCACAACTTCTACTTTCGTGCAATACACTGTTTTTGTTGTATTTCTGTGATCTGATGGGTTCCACTACATTCTGCTTGTCTCAGTGGAAGCCAGGAGCAGTGGTCGCGGCACGCTGCATTGGGCTATGCTACGCACGGTTAGGTTAGGTTGGGTCAGGTTACGTTAGGATTTCTTCAACTTTTGTACTTTTG
>NW_017033360.1:0-216 GCF_001483705.2 Eufriesea mexicana | reverse complement strand
TTGATGGCGTTGTGCGACCTATTCAACAAGCTATAAAAGATAATATATTTTGAATAGACCTAAACTCTGGCAAGCAGGTGGACATAATTGCCACTGGATTGAAGGCGACAGGCGATCTATTCACCAAGCTATAACAGATTATATTTCTTGAATAGTCCTACTCTCTGTCAAGTAGATGGCTGTACTTGCCATTGGATTGAAGGCGTTAGGCGATCT
>NW_017033359.1:0-216 GCF_001483705.2 Eufriesea mexicana | reverse complement strand
ATGATGATACATTTTCTTGACCTGGATGACTAACACCACAAACTTGCATAGTTTCAACTAAATCCAGGACCCAAGGACTTGCACTCGCCTTGTTAGAGATGATTGAAGGCAGAATGCAGTTATGTAAGAGGAACTCGAATGATTCCTCGTGACGTATCGCGTAGCGAATCCTTTTCTAATGCAATGGAAAATTTGCAAAGTGAGAAGTCTGAAGGT
>NW_017033358.1:0-216 GCF_001483705.2 Eufriesea mexicana | reverse complement strand
GATGTCTGGATTGTTTCTTGTATGGTTGGATGGATGTATGGAAGGATGGGTGTATGGGTGGATGGATGTATGGATTGATGGCCGTAAGGAAGGATGGTTGTATGGATGGATTAAAGTGTGTATGGACGGATGTGCGGATGAATGTATGTACGGATGAATGGATGTATATATGTATGGATGTACGAATGTATGGATGTACGAATGTATGGATGTACG
>NW_017033357.1:0-216 GCF_001483705.2 Eufriesea mexicana | reverse complement strand
GCTACGTTTGGTTAGCATATATTAGCATGCGTCAGGTTCGGATAGCTTTGACTTTCGTCGTGTGTAGTGCTTTTCGGCGCACTTCAGCGATCTACTGTGCTTTAGTATGTTCTGCTTGGATCTGGGGGTCCAGAAATAGTGATTTCTACATGATAGGATGAGATAGACAACGTTTGGTTGTGTTACGTTTGGTCAGGTTGTGATAGGGTAGCTTCG
>NW_017033356.1:0-216 GCF_001483705.2 Eufriesea mexicana | reverse complement strand
GCACTGGAAGAAACGTATACCTTGAGAAATAAAAGACTGCAACACAAAATATATATATATATTTAGTAGTTATTCTACTATTAGAACTGTGAGAGAAATCTTTATTTGGAAGGCGCCACCCTGCATGGGGATCTATCTTTGCTTCGAGAAAACATGCAGGTTATCAATTTTCCTCGAAGCTAGGTTGAATGAGACTGATATCACAGAGACTATAAA
>NW_017033355.1:0-216 GCF_001483705.2 Eufriesea mexicana | reverse complement strand
CCATACTTATGCAAGGATGCTAGCTCACCACGACATTAGCCGAAAATGTCAATAGAACTGAATATGCCAGGCGCATACTATATCATTGCAATGCCTATAGCACGCCAGAAGAACCTTTCCCCCTTTATTTATGCAAGAAAGGCAACTCACCAAAATATTGGTCGAAAATGTCAATAAAATTGAATTTTCCAGCCGGATTCTACAGCATTTCAGCGG
>NW_017033354.1:0-216 GCF_001483705.2 Eufriesea mexicana | reverse complement strand
AAGCGTAACTCAACATAACGTGCCTCGACCACCACTGCTGCCATCCCCAGAGTCGAATAGAATATAGTAAAGCTGCGATAAGCGCAGAAATCCACGGAAAAGGAATGTATACCATAAAAGTCAAAATTACCCTATCCTAACCTAACCAAACGCATCAAAACCAAACACAACGTAACTAAGCCTAACGTGGCTAGAATACAATTGCTGGTCTACCCA
>NW_017033353.1:0-216 GCF_001483705.2 Eufriesea mexicana | reverse complement strand
GCTCACCACGATATTAGTCGAAAATGTCAATAAAATTGAACTTTCCAGGCCGGTTCTGCTGCACTGCAACGGCTACAGCAGGCCAGAAGGGTTTTCCCTCCTTACTTATGCAAGGAAGTCAGCTCACCACGATATTAATCGAAAATGAAAATGAAATTGAACTTTCCAGTCCGATTCTGCAGCATTGCAATGGCTATAGCGCGCAAAAAGGATCTT
>NW_017033352.1:0-216 GCF_001483705.2 Eufriesea mexicana | reverse complement strand
GTCAGCACAGGTCATGTCAGGTCAGGTCTGTGAGATGATGTCAGTTCAGGTCAGTTCAGTTCATGCCAGGTCAGGCAAGGTCATGTCTAGTTAGGTCAGGTCATGTCAGGTCAGGTCATGTCAGGTCAGGTCAAGTCAAGTCAGCACAGGTCTGGTCAGGCCAGGTCAGGCAAGGTGAGGCCAGGTCGTGTGAGTCTGGACAGGTCAGGTCAGGTA
>NW_017033351.1:0-216 GCF_001483705.2 Eufriesea mexicana | reverse complement strand
TCCTGCAGGGCGTAGAAATCAAACCTAAAGGCAAAATACAGCGCTAAAGACAAAGCTAGCCCCTCTTAACCGAACCAACCGTAACTTAAACGAACACAACTCAAACTAAGGAGCCGAGACCACAGTTATTGCTCTCCCCAGAGCCAAGCAGGGCACACTAGAGCAAAGTAGAGCGCAGAAATCGACCGAAAACCAGTGTTGAGTATAAAAGTTAGA
>NW_017033350.1:0-216 GCF_001483705.2 Eufriesea mexicana | reverse complement strand
TGACTTTTTTGCCTAATATTGTGCTGAGCTGGATTTCTTGCATAAAAAAGGAGGAAAGATACTTTTGGCGAGCTGTAGCCATTGGAACGCTTTAGAATGTGGCTGAGAAACTCAATTATATTGACATTTCCTGCTAATATTGGGGTGAGCTAACTTTTTTACATAAATAAAGAGGAAAGATACTATTGGCGTGCTATTACTATTGCAACACTATAG
>NW_017033349.1:0-216 GCF_001483705.2 Eufriesea mexicana | reverse complement strand
GTGCCATTGGATTGAAGGCGTTGGGCGACCTATTCACCAAGCTATAACAGATAATATATTTTGTCTAGACCTATTCTGTGGCAAGACGATGGCTGTACTAGCCATTGGATTGGAGGCGTTAGGGGAACAATTCACCAAACTATAACAGGTCATAGATTTTGAAAGGACCTATTGTCAGGAAAGTAGATGGCAGTACTTGCCATTGGATTGAAGGCG
>NW_017033348.1:0-216 GCF_001483705.2 Eufriesea mexicana | reverse complement strand
GCTATAGAATCGGCCTGGAATATTCAATGATATTGACTTTTTCGGCTAATATCTAGGTGAGCTAACTTTCTGGTATAAATAAGTAGGAAAGATATTATTAGCGTGCTGTAGCCATCGCAGTGCTACAGAATCTACCTCGAAAATTCAATTTTCTTAACAATTTCGACTTATGTCGTAGTGTGGTAACCTTCTTGCATAAATAAGGAGGAAAGATAC
>NW_017033347.1:0-216 GCF_001483705.2 Eufriesea mexicana | reverse complement strand
CCACTATTACCGGCCACCCCTGCGCCAAGCAGTGCATAGTAGAGCAAGGTAGAGCGCAAAAATACACGGAACAGCAGTGTATAGCAAAAAAGTCGAAGATACCCTAACCTAACTCGACATACCCTAACTTAACTGAACGCAGTATAGCTCAATGTAACGTGCTGAGACCACTAATTCTGGCTACCACAGAGACAAGCAGAACATACTAGAGCACAC
>NW_017033346.1:0-216 GCF_001483705.2 Eufriesea mexicana | reverse complement strand
CGACCGCTACTGCTGGCCTTACAAGTGCCATGCAGAACCTATTAGAGCAGAGTAGAGTGCAGAAATCCATAGAAAGGCAGCGTACGGCTGAATAGCCAAAGGCAACCATACCTTACCCAAACAAACGTATTCTCACCCTACGTAGCAAAACATATCATAGAGTGCCGCAGCAGCTATTGCTGGCTTCCACAGGGAAAGCCGATTAGAGTAGAGCTC
>NW_017033345.1:0-216 GCF_001483705.2 Eufriesea mexicana | reverse complement strand
ATGCTGTAGAATCTGGATGGAAAATTCAATTTTATTGACATTTTCAACTAATGTCGAGATGAGATAACTTTCTAGCATAAATAAGGAGGCAAGTTCCTTCTGGCGTGCTATAACCATTGTAATGATATAGAATGAGCATGGCAGATTCAATCTTATAGACATTTTCGACTAATATGGTGGTGAGCTATCTTTCTTCCATAAATCAGGAGGAAAGAT
>NW_017033344.1:0-216 GCF_001483705.2 Eufriesea mexicana | reverse complement strand
ACATACAACCATACATCCACACATCCATACATCCATACATCCAGACATCGATACATCCATACACACGTACATCCATACACCCATACATACAAACATCCAGCCATCCGTATATCGGTCCAACCATACATACACACGTTCATACATCAATACATCCATAAATCCATCCATCCATACATTCAACCATCCGTACATTTATCATTCCACCCATCCATACAT
>NW_017033343.1:0-216 GCF_001483705.2 Eufriesea mexicana | reverse complement strand
TTGCCATTGGATTGAGGGTGTTAGGCCATCTATTCACCGTGCTATAGCAGGTTGTAGATTTTGTATAGACCTATTCTCTGGCAAGTAGATCACTGTACATGCCATTGGGATGAAGGCGTTTGGCGATATATTTACCAAGCGGTAGCGTGTAACAGATTTTGAATAGACCTTTTCTCTGGCAAGTAGATGGCTGCACTTGCCATAGGATTGAAGGCG
>NW_017033342.1:0-216 GCF_001483705.2 Eufriesea mexicana | reverse complement strand
GGGGCACTTGTTATTTTAAAGTATCTTCTAATTAGCGATTATATTCAAAATGTATTAACTGACCATTTTCATTCAATTTTTACAATTGTAGTTTTACGAGTAGTTCAAGCGCTCCGGTCACCAATTATTAAAGGGGTTGTAACGCAAAGGATCAGTAGTCAGTGGAAACTGTGGAAAAACTGTACAAATCTTTATTGAACAGGCGAACGGTTAGAA
>NW_017033341.1:0-216 GCF_001483705.2 Eufriesea mexicana | reverse complement strand
GCTATACTCTGATGTTCGGTGGACTTCTGCGTCCTATTGCGATCTAGTACGTCTTGCCAGGATTTGGGGAAGCCAGGAATAGTGGTCTCGCTACGTAACGTTCAGTTACGCTACGTTTGGTAGGTTTGATTAGTTCCTCCAGGGATTGGATGACCTCGACTCCCTTGTTACACGCTGCAATTGGGCTGGTCTCTGCGATCTATCGTTCCCTAGTAT
>NW_017033340.1:0-216 GCF_001483705.2 Eufriesea mexicana | reverse complement strand
TTGCGGCTCATTCGATCATTGTGGCTGATGTTGCACAGCGATGCTGGAAATTGGACGCTTCTAAGCTCCTCGTTCTCCCGATGCGTTACCCGATCCTTTCCTTGCCAAGCTAAAAGCAAGTTATACCTTTCCGCGACGGAATCCACGGCCACTAAGGTGGCTGCGGCCTTTCGACAAGAAATAACGGCGCACATAATTCCGGCCGCAGGGTTCTCC
>NW_017033339.1:0-216 GCF_001483705.2 Eufriesea mexicana | reverse complement strand
CTATAGCATTGTAATGCCCATAGCCCGCCAATAGGATATTTCACCCTTATATATGCATTACAGATATTTCACCACGATATTAGTTGAAAATGTCAATAGAAATGTATTTTCCAGCCAGATACTATAGTATTTCAATGGCTATATCACGCCAAAAGTATCTATCGTCCTTATTTATGTAAGAAATTTAGGTCTCCACAATATTAGTCGAAAATGTCC
>NW_017033338.1:0-216 GCF_001483705.2 Eufriesea mexicana | reverse complement strand
CATCTCCCTAACTAGCAAATCGTAACATAACCAAACGTAACCTAACTCACACAATTGCTGGCCGTCCCAGAGCCATGGAAAATACTATTGTGTAGAGTGAGACGCAGAAATCCATAGAATCTTTGTGTATATCAGAAACGTCGAACCTACCTAAGCATAAGCCAAGCAAACAGACCATAGCCATACACAGCCTAACACAACATAACTTGCCGAGAC
>NW_017033337.1:0-216 GCF_001483705.2 Eufriesea mexicana | reverse complement strand
CTATAGCATTGCAATGGCTATAGCACGCCAATAGAACGTTTGCTCCTTATTTATGCAAAAATCTTAGCTCGCCCCGATATTAGAAGTCAATGTCAATAAAATTGTACCTTCCAGCCAGATTCTATAGCATTGCAACGGCTATAGCACGCCAAAAGAATCTTTCCTACTTAAATATGCCAGAAAGTTACCTCACCACGATATTATTCGAAAATGTCA
>NW_017033336.1:0-216 GCF_001483705.2 Eufriesea mexicana | reverse complement strand
GATGGATGTATGGATGTATTGATATATGTATGTATGTATGTATGGATGGATGAATGGACTGGTAGATGGATGTATGAATGGATAGATTTATGGATGTATAGATGGATGGATTTATGGTTGTGTGGATGAATGAATATGTGGATGGATGTACGTATGTATGAATGTATGGATGTATGGATGGATGGATGTATCCAATGATAGACGTACGAATGGAAG
>NW_017033335.1:0-216 GCF_001483705.2 Eufriesea mexicana | reverse complement strand
CTATTCAATTGCAACGTCTATATCCAACCAATAGAACATTTCTTCCTTATTTACGTAAAAAAGTATGCTCACAGCTGTATTAGCCGAAAATGTCAATATAATTGTACTTTCTAGCCAAATTCTATTGAATTGCAATGACTATAGCAACCCAATATAATTTTCTCTCCTTATTTACGTAAGAAAGGCAGCTCGCAGCGATATAAATCGAATATATCA
>NW_017033334.1:0-216 GCF_001483705.2 Eufriesea mexicana | reverse complement strand
TATGGCCGTATTTGCGTTTTGGATGTTCGTACGTATGTATGCATGCATGTATGGATGAAAGAACATATGGATGTACGGAGGCATGTGTATGGATGTGTGGGTGAACGAATGGATGGGTGGATGGACAGAAGAATGTATGTATGTATGGATGCCTGTATGGATGAATGTATGGATGGATGTATGGATGAGTGTATGGGGGTATGCATGGATGAGTGG
>NW_017033333.1:0-216 GCF_001483705.2 Eufriesea mexicana | reverse complement strand
GTGTTACGTTTGGTTAGGTTAGGATGTGTTTTGTTTCGCTGGGGTGGATTTGACTTTTGTGCTCTACCCCGCTATCCGGTCGACATCTGCGCTATGCGTTGTTCCACTAGCATCCACTTTTCGCTTGGGAGGCCAGCAATAGCGGTCGTGGCACGTCTGTTTGTATTACGTTACGCTTTGTCAGGTAATGTTAGGCTATGCTCGGCAACGATGGCT
>NW_017033332.1:0-216 GCF_001483705.2 Eufriesea mexicana | reverse complement strand
TGACACAGTTCCTCAGCGGCCACGGTGACTTCAATAACAAGCTGAAGTACTTTGGCTGCAGCGAAACGGAAATGTGCGACTGCGGAGAAGAGGAAACGCCGAGGCACATCATAGATGAGTGCCCACTCTATAATGAAGACCGGCGTGTACTGAAAGGACTCGACGGTCATAGATTCAGGTGGCCAGTCGAAAGTCAGATCCACACGTCAAGAAAGG
>NW_017033331.1:0-216 GCF_001483705.2 Eufriesea mexicana | reverse complement strand
TTCGACTCGTTACGAGGCGAGAATAGTGGCGATTATAGCGGGGATTATACCGAATTAATCTGTTCATCGTGATACGTGTTGCCAAACAGGCTAATAATTTGCGTATGTAGCCTGTTCGATGTTCGTGCTATGGTATGCGAGTAATCCAAACGCAGTAAAATGGTACAGCGACGAATAATTGAAGGGAGAATTAAAAACACGCGACTGGACAGGTAT
>NW_017033330.1:0-216 GCF_001483705.2 Eufriesea mexicana | reverse complement strand
TCCTTATTTGTGCACGAAAGATAGCTCACCACGATATTATTCGAAAATGTCAACATAATTGTACTTTCCGGCCAAATTCTATATCATTGCAATGGCTATAGCACTCAGAAAGCTTCTTTCCTCCTTCCTTATGCATGGAACTTAGCTCACCCCGATATTAGTCGAAAATGTCAATAAAATTGAACATTCCAGTCGCATTCTAAAGCATTGCAATGG
>NW_017033329.1:0-216 GCF_001483705.2 Eufriesea mexicana | reverse complement strand
CCTGTTATAGCTTGGTGAATAGATCGCCTAACGCCTTCAATCCAATGGCAAGTTCAGCCAACTACATGCCAGAGGATAAGTATATTCAAAATCTATTAGCTATCACAGCTTGGCGATTAGATCGCGTAAGGCATTCAATCCAATGTCAAATAAAGCCATCTACTTGCCAGAGAATAGGTCCATTCAAAATCTGTAACCTGTTATAGCTTGGTGAAT
>NW_017033328.1:0-216 GCF_001483705.2 Eufriesea mexicana | reverse complement strand
ATGCCACTAGTAGCTGTCGCGGCACGTTAAGTTGAGCTATGCTTCGTATGGTTAGGTTTGTCTGGGCCAGGTTATCCTAGGATACCTACGGCTTTTGTGCCGTTCACTGCATTGCGATAGATTTCTGCGCTCTGCTGTGCTCTAGTACATTCCGCTTGGCTCACGGGAGGCCAGGAAGTGTGGTCCCTGCAGGGTATTTTGAGATATGCTACGTTC
>NW_017033327.1:0-216 GCF_001483705.2 Eufriesea mexicana | reverse complement strand
ACAACTTCATCACGAGCGAGCTGGCAAACAAGCTGCAATTACGCAAGAGGTACTGCCCAGTTCCGATAAGAGCACTAAATTCATTGCATACAACTTGCGACTATTACACACAGACAAAAATTCGATCAAATCACACTAACCCTACCAAGGCATTCGATTTTCTCATCACGCATTCCATTTCGACATTTACTTCAACCAACGCCATCAACCGCGAGC
>NW_017033326.1:0-216 GCF_001483705.2 Eufriesea mexicana | reverse complement strand
ATAAAATTGATCTTTTCATCCAGAATCTATTGCAATGCATCCGCTGTAGCAAACCAATAGAATTTTACCACGTTATTTCCGCAGAAAAGCCTTCTCACCTCAATATTTTTCAATAGAATTGAAATTTTCAATCAGATTCTATTGCAATGCAATGGCTACAGCACACCAATAGAATCTTTCCTCCTTATTTACGCAAAAAGGCTTGCTCAACAAGAT
>NW_017033325.1:0-216 GCF_001483705.2 Eufriesea mexicana | reverse complement strand
ATGCATACATCCATACATCCATACATCCATACATCCATCCATACATCCATCCATCCATCCATATATCCATACATTCATACACCCATACATCCACAAATCCATCGACCATACCTCCACCCATCCATACATGCTTCTTTCCATACACCCATACATATATACATCCATACATACATACATCCATACATCCATCCTTTCATACATCCATCAACCCATACC
>NW_017033324.1:0-216 GCF_001483705.2 Eufriesea mexicana | reverse complement strand
CGGATTTCTGCGCACTACTGTGCTCCAGTATATGCTGCTTGTCTCTGTGGGAGCCAGCAATAGTGGTCTCGCCACGTTAGGTTGAGATGTGTTACGTTTAGGTATGTTACGTTTGGATAGGCTAGGATATGCTACTTCGTCTTCTATTCTATGCACTGCCGTACGGTGGACTTCTGTGTTCTAATGCGCTCTAATATGCTCTGCATGGTTCTTCGG
>NW_017033323.1:0-216 GCF_001483705.2 Eufriesea mexicana | reverse complement strand
CCTGCCACCTTGTGTGCTCTAGTATGTTCCGTTTGTCTCTGTGGAGACCAGCAATAGTGGTCTGTGCACCTTATGTTAAGATGTGCTACGATTGGTTAGGTTAGGTTAGTTCACGTACGGTTTGGATATCCTTGACTTTATGGCCATACACTTCAATGCGGTGGATTTCTGAGCTCTACTGTGCTTTAGTACACTCAGCTTGGCTTCGGGGTGGCC
>NW_017033322.1:0-216 GCF_001483705.2 Eufriesea mexicana | reverse complement strand
AATATTTGTCGAAAATGTCAAGAGAATCGAATTTTTCAGGCAGATTCTATGGAATTGCAGTAGATACAGCATGTCAATAGAATCTTTCCTCCTTATTTGGTAAGTGGGATTGCTCTCTGCGATATTACTCGAAAGTGTCAATGAAATTGTATATTTCAGCGAGATTCTATAGCATTGTAATCGCTATAGCAGGCCAACAGGATCTATCCTTCTCAT
>NW_017033321.1:0-216 GCF_001483705.2 Eufriesea mexicana | reverse complement strand
TCTACCTATGTACATTCAATTTACGTCTAATTATTTTTTATTTACGAAAACAGGATGACCGTTTATCTGTTCCTTTATAGAAATAAATATTTATTACATTTATATTAATATTAATGTCTCAAGGATTTTTCCTTTTTCTTTTTGGTGCAAGTGAATAACATTAAAATGTCTTAAACATTTTGAAAATCTGTCTTCAATCGTCATGAGATTACTATA
>NW_017033320.1:0-216 GCF_001483705.2 Eufriesea mexicana | reverse complement strand
CTATTGGTAGGTCCTCTGCGCCCTGCTATGCTCTTGTATGTCCTGCATGGCCCGGGGGGGGGGGCGCCAATAGAGGTCTCCGGACGTTAGATTGTGTCAGGCTGTGTTTGGTTATGTTCCGTTTGTTTGGGTTTGGAGCACGTAGCTTTGACCTTTCTAATATACACTGCGAATGAATGGACTACTGCGTTCTGCTCTCCACTATAGTGTTCTGCT
>NW_017033319.1:0-216 GCF_001483705.2 Eufriesea mexicana | reverse complement strand
TCGCCTAACGCCTTCAATCCAATGGCCAGTACAGCCATCCACTTGCCAGAGAATACGTCTACAAAAAACCAATAGTCTGTTATAGCTTGGTGAATAGATCGCTTAACGCCTTCAATACAATAGCAAGTGCAGGCATCTACTTGCCGGAGAATTAGTCTATTCAAAATTCATAAGCTGTCACAGCTTGGCTATTAGATCGCCTAACGCCTTCAATCC
>NW_017033318.1:0-216 GCF_001483705.2 Eufriesea mexicana | reverse complement strand
CTGACTGGAAAGTTCAATTTTTTTGTCATTTTCGACTAATATCGTGGTGAGCTAGCTTCCTTGTATAGGTATGGAGGAAAGATCCTTTTGGCGTGCTATATATATTGCAATGATATGGAATATGCCTGGCAGCTTCGATTTTATCGACATTTCCAATTAATACCGTGGTGAGCTACCTTTCTTGCGTAGAAAAGGCGGAAAGATCGTATTGGCGTG
>NW_017033317.1:0-216 GCF_001483705.2 Eufriesea mexicana | reverse complement strand
CTATATCATTGCAATGGCTATAGCACTCAAAAAGCATCTTTCCTCCTTACATACGCAAGAAAGTCAGCTCACCACGTTATTAGTCGAAGATATCAAAAAAATTGAACTTTCCAGCCAGATCCTATAGCATTGCGACGGCTATTGCACGCGAATTGAATCCCTCCTCCTTGTTTATGACAGAAAGATAGCTCACCATGATATTAGTCGAAAATGTCA
>NW_017033316.1:0-216 GCF_001483705.2 Eufriesea mexicana | reverse complement strand
GGTTAATATATTAAGTCTAATATTTGAGAATAAAAAGCCCTAATCGCAATAGAATTTAAGTCCCTAGAGCTAATCAGTTTTTGTCAAATACTCGACTCGAGTTATCAATTTTCTGTCAATAAAATTAAAATCCCTGGCATGGAAATCAATCGCAACACGTTTCGGTTTGTCAACGTTGTATACATTCTAAACGTACGCTACGAAAAAGGCCTGGAT
>NW_017033315.1:0-216 GCF_001483705.2 Eufriesea mexicana | reverse complement strand
TGTACTGTAGAGTACAGAAACGGTGGCCCCGCCGCGTTAGGTTGAGCTAGACCACGTTCTGTTAGGTTAGGTAGGTTCAGGTTATGTCACGATATCTTTGACATTTGTGTTTACAATGCACTGCGGCGGATTTCTGCGCTCTACTGTGCTCTTGCAAATTCTGGTAGGCTCTGCAGAAGTCAGCAATGCTGTTCCAGTCCAGTTAGGTTGGGTTAA
>NW_017033314.1:0-216 GCF_001483705.2 Eufriesea mexicana | reverse complement strand
CTACCGCTGGACTCGGCATAGCCAAGAAGAACATACTGATGCACAGTTGGGCGCAGAAGTCCGCCGAATGTCATTGTACAGAAGAAATGTCAAAGCCAATCTTACCCAACTTAACCTACCCTAACCAGGCGAAACGTAACATAACACAAATATACATGCCACCGCCACCATTGCTGTCCTCGCCAGAGCCAAGCAGAACATATGAGAGCACAGTAG
>NW_017033313.1:0-216 GCF_001483705.2 Eufriesea mexicana | reverse complement strand
CAGGTCAGGTCAGCTCAACTCAGGCCAGATCAGTCAGGACAGGTCAGGTCAGGTCAGGTCAGGCCAGATCAGATCAGGTCAGGTCAGGTCAGGTCAGGTCATGTCAAGTCTGGTAACGTGAGGCCAGGCCAGATCATGTCCGGTCAGGTCAGCTCAGGTTGGCCGGTTAAAGTCAGGACAGGTCAGGTCGAGTCAGGTAATGTCAGTTCAGGTAAG
>NW_017033312.1:0-216 GCF_001483705.2 Eufriesea mexicana | reverse complement strand
ATGGCTATAGGACGCCAATAGAATCTTTCCTCCTTATTTATTCGAGAAAGATAACTCACCACGTTATTAGCCGAAGATGTCAATATAATTGAATTTTCCAAGCAGATACTGTAGTTTTGTGAAGGCTATAGCAGGCCAATAGAATCATTCATTCTTATTTATGCAAGAAAGGTAGCGCACCACAATATTAAACGAAAATGTCAATAAAATTGAATT
>NW_017033311.1:0-216 GCF_001483705.2 Eufriesea mexicana | reverse complement strand
GTCGAAGTCGAGTATAAAAAATTGGATATTCCACTTAGAAGAAACAAAATTGCTTTCTATATCTCCTCTACACATTCACCTATGAAAATGTCACTTGTATCATAACCCTGTGCACTATGATACCGTTAGTGGTGGATGAAATTTAATAACAATAAGAACAATTATTTATTTAATTACAAAAATTATTTTATCACTATCAAATGTTCAGACGTCTTC
>NW_017033310.1:0-216 GCF_001483705.2 Eufriesea mexicana | reverse complement strand
TCTGACACAAAAGCATTACAACGTGCGTGGCACGTCCTTCCAGCGCAAGTGGTTAAACGTGGTAGAATACAGTTTTGACACTGTAGAAATCACTGGAACCGATATTTTTCCAAAGTATTTTCCGTTGGTACGTGATTCGACGATTCGAAATCTTCGGCGATAGGAGCGTCGCGACGCGTAGCGCCCACGGCGATTATCTATCGAGATCAATCGTTG
>NW_017033309.1:0-216 GCF_001483705.2 Eufriesea mexicana | reverse complement strand
GGCGATCTAATCCCCAAGCTATGGCAGCTTATAGGTTTCGAATATACTTATTCTCTGGCAAGCTGATGGCTGTACTTGCCATTGGATTGAAGGCGATAGGCCATCTACTCACCATTCTATAACAGGATATTGATTATGAATAGACCTATTCTGTGGCAAGAAGGTGGATGTACTTGCCATTGGATTGAAGGCGTTAAGTGATCTATTCACCAAGCT
>NW_017033308.1:0-216 GCF_001483705.2 Eufriesea mexicana | reverse complement strand
AAAGCATATACCATTGCTATGTATTTTAACAATAAACAATACATTACGGAGTATATTCATCATTAGAATACTGCAGCCGCTCGATTGTAGCTCACTGATGACGTAAATTCTGCTGCAGAAATGGAATAATAAACGTTCAGGTCAGTTATGCACAGAGATATATGCAGCTGTAGGAACGGTACATAGCACGTCAGTCAGCAAGGCGCAGTAGCAGTT
>NW_017033307.1:0-216 GCF_001483705.2 Eufriesea mexicana | reverse complement strand
TCGACTAATATCGTGGTGAGCTAATTTTGTTGCATAAATTAGGAGAAGAGGCTTTATGGGCATGCTATAGCCATAGCAATGCTATAGAATCTGACGCCAAAATTCAGTTTTATTTACATTTTAGACTAATATCGTGGTGTGCTAATGCTGTTTCATAAATAAGGAGGAAAGTTCCTATTGGCATGATATAGCCATTCCAATGCTATAGTGTTTGGC
>NW_017033306.1:0-216 GCF_001483705.2 Eufriesea mexicana | reverse complement strand
TCTTTTGGCGTGCTATAGCCATTGCAATGACATAGAATGTTCCTGGCAGTCTCAATTTTATTGACATTTTCGACTTATATGTTGGTGAGCTATCTTCCTTGTAGAAATAAGGAGGAAAGATACTATTGGCGTGCTATAGCCATTGCAATGCTCTGGAATCTGGCTCGAAAATTCAATTTTATTGACAGTTTCTACTAATATCGTGGTGAGCTAACT
>NW_017033305.1:0-216 GCF_001483705.2 Eufriesea mexicana | reverse complement strand
GCATATTTTACGATTCGTTGCGTTGGAAGATCATAGATATGAGTTGTGAGTCATACCCCTCAATTGGGTGGATTTTTAAACTCTACATTGCTATAGTATGCAGTGCTTGGCTCTGGGGAGTCCAGCCATAGTATTCTCGGCACGTTACGTTAGGTTATGCTGCGTCCTGTTTGGTTAGGTTAGCACAGGTTACGTTAAGATATCGCCGACTTTTGT
>NW_017033304.1:0-216 GCF_001483705.2 Eufriesea mexicana | reverse complement strand
GCTGCAGAATCTGGCTTGAAAGTTCAGTCTTATTGATATTTTCGACTAATATCGTGGTGAGCCTACTTCCTTGTATAAGTAAGTTGGGAGGATCCTTTTGGCGTGCTGTAGCCATTGCAGCGCTGTAGAATCTGGCCAGAAAATTCAATTTTGTTGACATTTTCAACTATTATCGCGGTGAGCTAACTTTCTTGCATAAACAAGGAGGAAAGATTA
>NW_017033303.1:0-216 GCF_001483705.2 Eufriesea mexicana | reverse complement strand
CATCCATGTATCCATAAATCCAACAATCCGTACTTCCATCCATCCATCCATACATCCATCCAAACATTCATCCATAAATATATATATCCGTATCATCCATACATTCGTAAATACATACATGCATGCACCCATCCGTCCATCCATCCATACATCCACCCATCCATACATCCACTGATCCATACATCCATACAACAATCCATACATCCTCCCATCCAT
>NW_017033302.1:0-216 GCF_001483705.2 Eufriesea mexicana | reverse complement strand
CTTGCCAGAGAATAGGTCTGTTCAAAATCTATAATCTGTCATAGCTTGGAGAATAGGTCGCCTTACGTCTTCAACCGATGGCAACTACAGCCATCTACTTGTCAGAGAATTGGTCTTTTCAAAATCTTTAACCTGCTATCGCTTGGTGAATATATCGCTTAACGCCTTCAATCCAATGGCATGTACAGTGATCTACTTGCCAGAGAATAGGTCTAT
>NW_017033301.1:0-216 GCF_001483705.2 Eufriesea mexicana | reverse complement strand
CGCAACGTAATCATACCGATATTTTATCACATCGGAATTCTCGAATTTCAAAATAAATACTGTCATTTTCGAAATCCATATTTTTCCCGGTCCCAAATAATTCTTCCATTTATCTAAAATTAACATTCACCGTATTTTACCATACTTGATCATCCAATTGGTACACAAAAACTGTATAAAAGAAAAATTTTACCATTCCGGTTTTTAAATTATTCG
>NW_017033300.1:0-216 GCF_001483705.2 Eufriesea mexicana | reverse complement strand
AGATATCAGTCGAAAATGTCAATAAAAATGTATTTTCCAACCAGATTCAACAGCAGTGCAATGGCTACAGCATGCCAAAAATATTTTTTCTCATTATTTAGGCCGAAAAGGTAGCTCACCACGATATCAGTGGGAAATGTCCATAAAATCGAATTTTACAGCCAGATTCTGTAGCATTGCTGTGGAAATATCGCGCCACTACATTATTTCTTCCTT
>NW_017033299.1:0-216 GCF_001483705.2 Eufriesea mexicana | reverse complement strand
ACATTAGTAGACATCGAAAAGTTATTACGTGAAACATCTTAACTGCAGAATTACGTGCAATTAAATTTATAATTCAAGATTTTTAAACCTCATTTGGAAACAATAAAAATAATTCTTCGAATCACTTTTATACAATTTCTTTTTCAAATATCGAAATGATTATTTGAAAATTCAACATAAATTTGTAAATACAAAATTCGAATGGAATTTGGAATA
>NW_017033298.1:0-216 GCF_001483705.2 Eufriesea mexicana | reverse complement strand
GCATAGTTAAACCTAATGTGTCGAGATCGCTATTGCTGCCTTCCCCAGAGCATGGAAGGACATTCTGGGGCACAGTAGACGGCAGAAATCCACTGAAATGTAGTGTGCAACTCAAAAGGTATAGCTACCATATCCAAACTTAGGCTAACACGCCCGAACCGAACGTACCTTAACCAAACTATACGTGCCGAGATCACCATTGCTGGCCTTGACAGA
>NW_017033297.1:0-216 GCF_001483705.2 Eufriesea mexicana | reverse complement strand
ATAAACAAGGTGGAAAGAATCTATTGGCGTGCTATAGCCGTTTCAATACTATAGAATCTGGCTAGAAAGTTCAGTTTTATTGATATGTTCGGCTAATATAGTGGTGAGTTAGCTTTCTCGCATAAATAAGGAGGAAAGGTTCTTTTGGCTTAGTATAACCATTGCAATGATATAGAATGTGCCTGGCAGATTCAATTTTATTGTCATTTTCGACTA
>NW_017033296.1:0-216 GCF_001483705.2 Eufriesea mexicana | reverse complement strand
CATCCATCCATACATCAATCCACCAATCCATCCATTTATCCATCCATACATCCATCCGTCCATGCAGCCATCCATCCATACATACACCCATCGATACTTCCATCCCTCCATACGCCCATCCATCCATACGTCCACCCATTCATACATCCATCTATCCATATAGCCAGACATGCATACATCCACACATCCATACATACATCCATACATCCATACATC
>NW_017033295.1:0-216 GCF_001483705.2 Eufriesea mexicana | reverse complement strand
TATAGAAAGTGGTTGGAAAATTCAAATTTATTGGCGTTTTCCTCTCATATCGTGGTGAGCTAACTTTATTGTATAAATAAGGAGAAAAGATCCTTCTGGAGTGTTATAGCCATTGCAATCCTGCAAAATCTGGCTGGAAAATTCAATTTTATGGACATTTTTGGCTTATATCGTGGTGAGATAACTTTCGTTCCTAAATAAGGAGGAATGATGCAA
>NW_017033294.1:0-216 GCF_001483705.2 Eufriesea mexicana | reverse complement strand
ACTGTCAATATAATTGAGCTTCTCAGCCTGATTCTATAGCATTGCAAACGCTATAGCACTCCAATAGATTCATTCCCCCTTATTTATGTAAGAGAGTTTGTTCGCCGCGATAGTATTCGGAAATGTCATAAAATTATATTTTCCATCCAGAGACCATAGCATTGCAATGGTATTAGCATTCAAAAAGCATCTTTCCTCCTTACTTACGCAAGGAAG
>NW_017033293.1:0-216 GCF_001483705.2 Eufriesea mexicana | reverse complement strand
ATGGCTACAGCAAACCAATAGGATCTTTCCCCCTTATTTATGTAGAATATCTTGCCCACCACGATATTAGTCGAAGTTGTTATTAAAATTGAACTTTTCCGCCAGATTCTATTGCCTTGCTGTGGCTATAGCAAACCAGTAGAACCTTACCTCGTTGTTTACCCAGAAAAGCCTGCACACATCAATATTTGTCGAAAATATTAATAGAATTGAACT
>NW_017033292.1:0-216 GCF_001483705.2 Eufriesea mexicana | reverse complement strand
ATACTAGAGGAGGGTAGGGTGCAAAAATCCATAGAATCGCAGTGTATAGGAGGAAAATCAAATTCATCCAAACCTAACCCAAGCTAACGTAACCCAACCTAACGTAGCTAATTTCAACTTAACGTGCCGCGAACGCTATTGCTCGCATCCCCCATGTCTTGCAGAATAGAGTGGAGCAGAGTGGAGGGCAGGAATCCACCAAATAACAGTGTATAG
>NW_017033291.1:0-216 GCF_001483705.2 Eufriesea mexicana | reverse complement strand
GTCATGTCAGGTCAGGTCAGGTCAGGTCAGGTCAGGTCATGTCAGGTCATGTCAGGTCAGATCAGTGCGGTCATGTCAGGTCAGGTCAGGTCAGATCAGATCATGTCAAGTCAGGCCAAGTCAGGTCCGGTCACGCCAGGCAAGGAAGGGTCTGGTCAGGTCAGATCAGGTCAGGTCAGGTCAGGTCAGGTCAGGTCAGCTCAGGTCATGTCAGGT
>NW_017033290.1:0-216 GCF_001483705.2 Eufriesea mexicana | reverse complement strand
CGCCAGCAATAGCGGTCGCGGCACGATAGGATCGCTTACGTTGCGTTTGGTTATATTATGTTAGGTTATGTTTCGTCAGGTTTTCATCGTCTTTTGCGCTGTACACTATTATATGGTGGACACCAGCGCTCCACATTGTTCTACTACACCCTCCTCGTCTCCGGGGATGCCGGCAATATTGGTCGTGGCACGGTAGGTTGAGATAGGCTCCGTTCT
>NW_017033289.1:0-216 GCF_001483705.2 Eufriesea mexicana | reverse complement strand
CAATAGAGTCTTTCCTCCTTATTTATGCAAGAAAGTTAGCTCACCTCGATATTTGACGAAAATATCAACAAAATTGAATCTGCCAGGCACATTCTATATCATTGCAATGGCTATAGCACTTCAGATGGATCTTTCCTCCTTACCTAGGGAAGAAATATACCTCACCACGATATTAGTCGAAAATGACGATAAAATTGAATTCTCCAGGACGATTTT
>NW_017033288.1:0-216 GCF_001483705.2 Eufriesea mexicana | reverse complement strand
ACATGACCTGTCGTGCCGAGACCACTATCGCTGGCATTCCTACATACAAGCAGAATGTACTACCAAAAAGCAATGTACAGCACAAAAGTCATAACCGTCCTAGCCTAACCTAACATAACTTCACATAAACAAGCCCAACCTAACCCCACCTACCGGCCTACACCATAACTGCCGATCTCCCAGTGCCAAGCAGGGCATATTAGAGCAACGTAAAGG
>NW_017033287.1:0-216 GCF_001483705.2 Eufriesea mexicana | reverse complement strand
TATAGCACAAGAGTCAAAGGTATCCTAAAATAACCTGACCTAACCTAACCCAAGGAAACGTCGAATAACTCAGCATAACGTGCCAAGGCCGCTACTGCAGTCTCTTCCAGCGCAACGCAGATCATATCATGTCACGTTGGAGCGCCGGAATCAACCGAATAGCAATGTATAGCACAAAAGGCAAAGCCGTCCTCTCTTAAGCTATCCAACCGTAAC
>NW_017033286.1:0-216 GCF_001483705.2 Eufriesea mexicana | reverse complement strand
GCACGACCAGGCAATATCAGGACACGTGTGGTCAGGTCCGGTCAGGTCATGTCAGGTCGGCTCGGGTCAGGACAGTCCAGGCCAGGCCATGTCCGGCCAGTCCAGGTCAGGTTTCGTCATGTCATGTCAGGTCAGGTCAGTCCAGTCCAGGCGAGATAAGGTCACGATAGGTCAGGTCAGTTCAGGTAAGGGCAGGTCAGGACATTCCATTTCGGG
>NW_017033285.1:0-216 GCF_001483705.2 Eufriesea mexicana | reverse complement strand
AAGACCACGATTGCTGGACTCCACAGGGACAAGCAGAATGTACTAAAGCAGAGTAGATCGCAGAAATCCACCGCATTGCAGCGAATACCACAAGGGCCGTAGATACCCAAACACAACCTGGCCTAAACTAACCAAACCAAACGTAACATAACTTAAAATAACGTGCCGTGACCACAGCTACTGTCATCCATGGAGCCAAGTAGAGTATATTAGAGC
>NW_017033284.1:0-216 GCF_001483705.2 Eufriesea mexicana | reverse complement strand
AATTCTTTCTTTTTCAACCAAGCAGATTCATACGTCAAACATTCCAAGTCCGAGCTGACTAATATTTAAATTTTTGAAATTTCTAATTTTTGGTACAAGAATATTCAACTGATTTCCAATTCTTCATATTTAAAACGAAAATTCTTTCCTTTTCAACCAAGGAAATTCATACGTCAAACATTCCAAGTCCGAACTGACTGACTTTTAAATTTTTGA
>NW_017033283.1:0-216 GCF_001483705.2 Eufriesea mexicana | reverse complement strand
CCTTGCTTATGCAAGAAAGTTAGCTTTCCACGATATTAGTCAAAAATGTCAATAAGATTGAATATTCCAGCCAAATTCTACTATATTGCAATCCCAATAGCACTCCTAAAGGATCCTTCCTCCTTACTTATGCATGGCAGTCATTTCACCACGATATTAGTCGAAAATGACACTAAAATTGAATTTTCCAGGACGATCCATTAGCATTGCAATGTT
>NW_017033282.1:0-216 GCF_001483705.2 Eufriesea mexicana | reverse complement strand
TCAAAGGTAACCTAATCTAACCTGATGTAATCTAGCCTAACCAAACGTAGCATAACTCGACGTGACGTGCCGACACCACTGATGCTGGCGCTCTCGGAGACAAACTGAACATATTGCAGCACAGAGGAGTTCACATATCCGCCGAGGAGATGTGTATAGCGTAAAAGTCGTAGCCAGCCCCTCCTAACGTAACCTAACTAAGCATGACGTGACGCG
>NW_017033281.1:0-216 GCF_001483705.2 Eufriesea mexicana | reverse complement strand
CTCACCTTATTGCATAAGCAAGGAGGAAAGATCCTGTTGGCGTGCTATAGGCACTGCAGTGCTGCAGGATGTTGCTGGAAAGTTCAATTTTACTGACATTTTCGACTAATGTCTTTGTGAGCTAACTTCCTTGCATAGGTAACGAGGAAAGACCTTTTTGTCGTGCTATAGCCATAGCTATGCTATAGAATCTGGCTGGCAAGTTCAATTTTATCG
>NW_017033280.1:0-216 GCF_001483705.2 Eufriesea mexicana | reverse complement strand
GAGCCGCGGCGACTGCTTCCGCGCTCCGCTCAGCCAAGGAGAATACAGTAGAGCACAGTAGATAACAAAAATCCACCGGTTAACAGTGTACGGCACGAAAGCCAGAGCTAACCAGACCAAACTTGACCTCACCTAATCCAACCAAGCGTAACTTATCACAAGCTAACGTGCCACGAACTCCATTGCTCGCGTCCACTGGGTCGAGCGGAGTATTTT
>NW_017033279.1:0-216 GCF_001483705.2 Eufriesea mexicana | reverse complement strand
TGACCTGGACTGAACTGACCTTACCTCGCCTGACCTGACCTTACCTTACTTGGCTGATCTGACGTGACCTGACCTGAGCATATATGACCTGGCCTGGCGTGGCCTGGCTTGACCTGACCTCTCCTGACGTGATCTGACGAGACATGACATGATATGACCAGACCTAACCTGACCTGACCAGCCCCGACCTTGCCTGGCCTGACCTGACCTGATGAG
>NW_017033278.1:0-216 GCF_001483705.2 Eufriesea mexicana | reverse complement strand
CTGGAAAGTGCCATTTTATTGTCATTTTCCACTAATATCATTTTGAGTTAACTTCCTTGCTTAAGTAAGGAGGAAGGATTCTTTTGGCGCACTATAGCCATTGCAATGATATAGAATGCGTCTGGCAGAATCAATTTTATTTACATTTTCGATTAATATCGTGGTGCGCTATCTTTCTTGCGTAAATAACACGGAAAGCTTCAATTGGCGTGCTAT
>NW_017033277.1:0-216 GCF_001483705.2 Eufriesea mexicana | reverse complement strand
AATATACGAATTATCTCTTTACGAGAATCTAGATCGATTTTCAACTTAATACAGCGTTCAACTGTAACAACTCAGTTTACAACAATTAACTGTCCACTCCAGACTGTCTGCGAAAATTGTTTCCTGATCACTCTTAACCTTCTTTATATATCTTTTCCACCATGCACACACGTTTTCCGATGCCTCCGTTTACATGACCACATATGGCCATATAAC
>NW_017033276.1:0-216 GCF_001483705.2 Eufriesea mexicana | reverse complement strand
TTGGTGCTGTACACTGCCGTTCTATCTGCCTCTTCGCACTACTCTCCTATAATTTGCTCCGCTTGGCGCTGGTGAGGCCGGCAATTGTGTTCTCGGCACGTTAGGTTTTGTTATCACTCGTTTGGTTGGGTTACTCTTGGCTAGGTTAGGACAAGATAACATTGACTTTTACGTTATACGCCACTCGTCGGTGGACTTCTGCCCTCTACATTGCCC
>NW_017033275.1:0-216 GCF_001483705.2 Eufriesea mexicana | reverse complement strand
TATCTATGGATGCATATATGGATGAGTGCATGGTTGTATGTATGGATGTATGGATGTATGTATGGATGAACGTATGGATGTTTGAGTGGAAGGATGTATGGATGAATGGATCTATGGATGTATATACGAATGTATGTATGTATTGATGGATGGATGAGTGGATGGATGTATGGATGAATGGATGTATGGTTGTATGCATGGAATTATGTATGGATG
>NW_017033274.1:0-216 GCF_001483705.2 Eufriesea mexicana | reverse complement strand
TGAATGTTGGTAATAATATTTCGTTGTTTGCATCGACCAGAGCGAAGATCGTCCTTTCAGTCGGTCCGAAGCGACACGTCTGGTGTTCGTCCAATTCGGCCGGTTGGAAGCGATACGACTGGTATCGTCCCTTTCGGTCGGTCCGAAGCGAAGCGACTGGAGTTCTTTCGTTTATAACTCGATAAATAACGTTATGACATATACATATTTTTACAA
>NW_017033273.1:0-216 GCF_001483705.2 Eufriesea mexicana | reverse complement strand
TAGAAAATTATTATATTTTGTCTAATATTATATTTTATTTTTCATTGTATTTCTATAGTTATTCGTGGTTTTCTATTTGCATTTCCTCCGAGTACGAATTTTTTAAGGTATCCGAGTTTATAATAATTTGAAAATGTCTTAGGAATTTCTTCCGAATTTTTAAGTATCGTGGAATATTTTCTAAATCAGGAATGAGACTAAGGGGTTAATCGAAAG
>NW_017033272.1:0-216 GCF_001483705.2 Eufriesea mexicana | reverse complement strand
TACATCCATACATCCATACATCCATACATCCATGCATCCATACATCCATACATCCATCCATCCGTCCATCCATAAATCCACACAACCACACATCCATAAATCCATACATACATACATACATCCATACATCCATCCAAACATACATCCGTACAACCATACATCCATACACTCATCCATCCATCCATCCATACATCCATAAATATATACATCCATACA
>NW_017033271.1:0-216 GCF_001483705.2 Eufriesea mexicana | reverse complement strand
TGTATGGATGCATGTATGGATGCATTTACGGATGTATCTATGGATGTATGTATGGATGAGTGTGTGTGTGTATGCATGGATGTATGGATGTATTGGTGTCTGTATGTACGTATGTATGGATGAATGGATTGGTGGATGGATGTATGGATTGGAAGATGTGTGGATGTATGGATGGATGGATTTATGGTTGTGTGGATGTATGAATGTATGGATGGA
>NW_017033270.1:0-216 GCF_001483705.2 Eufriesea mexicana | reverse complement strand
GCTATCTATTCACCAAGATAAAACAGGATATACATTTTGAATAGACCTACTCTCTGGCAAGGACATGGCTGTACTTGCCATAGGATTGTAGGCCTTCGGCGATCTAATCACAAGGCTACGGCAGCTTTTAGATTCTGACTGGACTCATTCTCCGGCAAGTAGATGGCTGTACTTGCCATTAGATTGAAGGCGTTAGGCGACCTTTTCGCTAAGCTG
>NW_017033269.1:0-216 GCF_001483705.2 Eufriesea mexicana | reverse complement strand
TAACCTCCTTGCATAAATAAGGAGGAAATATTCCATTTGCGCGCTATACCCGTTGTAGTGTTATAGAATCTGGCTGGAAAATCCAATTTTATTGACATTTTCGGTTAATATCGTTGTGAGGTATATTTCATGTTTAAATAAGTAGGAAAGATTCTTTTGTTGTGCTATTTCCATTGCAATGCTTCAGAATCTGACTGGAAAATTTAATTTTATTCG
>NW_017033268.1:0-216 GCF_001483705.2 Eufriesea mexicana | reverse complement strand
AATATTTTTATGCGTTAAGCAATTTCTTATTAATTAGAAATTCGATAATTTATATTTCTTCACATGCACTTCTATGGGACAAATTTCCATGGTACGTGTACGTACGTCAAAATATTTTTATTTCCCCTGTATTTTTGGCTGAAACGAAGTATTACGACAATAAACATCCCAACGTTCTTATTGATTACGTAATACTTAATTTTAACCAAAAATTCT
>NW_017033267.1:0-216 GCF_001483705.2 Eufriesea mexicana | reverse complement strand
CATACATACAACCATACATACATACATCCATCCATACATCCAAACATACATCCATCCATATATCCGTCCATACATCCATCCATCAGTAAATCCATCATTCCATACATACATCCATCCATACATTCTTCCATACATACATCCATCCATCAATAAATCCATCAGTCCATACATCCATCCATCCATACATTCTTCCATACATACATCCATACATCCATA
>NW_017033266.1:0-216 GCF_001483705.2 Eufriesea mexicana | reverse complement strand
AGCGCCGAGGCCACAGTTGCTGACCTTCTCAGGGCCAAGTTGAAAATATTATAGCACTGTAGGGCTCAGGACTCCACTTAATTATAGAAAACAAAACTAAAGTCGTAGCAACCCTCTCCTAGCCAAACCAATCGTAACATAACTCAACCTATTGTGGCGCGACCACTATTGCTGGCCTCCTCAGTTCCAAGCAGAACACATTTGTGTGGAGTACAA
>NW_017033265.1:0-216 GCF_001483705.2 Eufriesea mexicana | reverse complement strand
CTGACCATGGTCATTCCGCAATTGCTGACAAGGGAGGGTCAATGTAACTTGTTCAGCGATTGCAGAATGATCAATGGATAGAGTGTGGTCGATGGAGACATTGACACATGTCAAAACAGTATTAAGCAATGCCATCATTCGACTAGTGTAGCAATTTGACTAATTTGTTCCCTGGTGAATTAAATTCCACAGCAGTTCTAGAGTTAACAGTGTGTA
>NW_017033264.1:0-216 GCF_001483705.2 Eufriesea mexicana | reverse complement strand
ATCGGGATATTAATCAACGTCACTTTTAGGATCGTAATAGGGATTAGATAAAATTTAATTTTCAAATTTCCCAAACTCAAATACAAAACTTTATAAAATTTAGAAATTTGAACCTCTCAAAGCTCAAAGTATCGTTTTTATTTTGTAAAAGGAATATGTATTTTGTTTTAAACACTGAAATTTAAAATAAAATTTTCACATAAATCGTTGTTGAAG
>NW_017033263.1:0-216 GCF_001483705.2 Eufriesea mexicana | reverse complement strand
AGCAATACTGGTCGCGGCATGTTACTATGGGTTGGGTTACGTTTGGTTACGTTACGTTTGGTTTGGTAAGGACAGCGTGGCTTTAACTCTTGTGCTATACACTGCTAGACGTTTAGTTTCTGCGCTCCAGTGTGCTGTAGTGTGTGCTGCTTTGCTCTGTGAAGGCCTGCAATAGCGGTCGTGGCAGGTTCGGATGAGTTATGGTACGCTTGGTTA
>NW_017033262.1:0-216 GCF_001483705.2 Eufriesea mexicana | reverse complement strand
AAGCTTGCTAACCACGAAATTGCAAGAAAATGTTAATAAAATTGCATTTTCCAACCAGGTTCTATAGCATTTCTATGCCTATAGCACGCCAATAGGGCCTTTTCTTCTAATATATGCATGAAAGCTAGCTCACCACTGATATTAGTCGAAAATGTCAACAAAACTTAATGTTCCAGCAAGATTCTATAGCATTGAAATGGCTATAGTACGCCAATA
>NW_017033261.1:0-216 GCF_001483705.2 Eufriesea mexicana | reverse complement strand
TTTGAATAGACCTATTCTCTGGCAAGTAGATGACTGTTCGTGCCATTGGATTGAAGGCTCTAGGGGATCTATTCACCTTGCTATATCATGTTACAGATAATGAATAGACATATTCTCTGCCAAGTAGATGGCTCTACTTGCCACTGGATTGATGGCGTTAGGCGATCTACACACCAAGCTATAACAAGTTATAGATTTTGAATAGACCTATCCTCT
>NW_017033260.1:0-216 GCF_001483705.2 Eufriesea mexicana | reverse complement strand
TTTCAACTAATATCGTGGCGAGCTACCTTTCTTGCGTAAATAAGACGGAAAGATCCTATTCGCGTGCTATTGCCATTGCAACGCCAAAGAATCTGGTTGCAAAAATCAATTTTATTGACATTTTCGTCTAATGACGTGGTGAGTTAATTTTCACGCATATATAAGGAGGATTGACTCTAATGGCGTGGTATAGGCATTGCAATGGAATGGAATCTT
>NW_017033259.1:0-216 GCF_001483705.2 Eufriesea mexicana | reverse complement strand
GTCGGGAGGCCACCAATAGTGGCGCCGTCACGCTATTTTGAGATAAGCTACGCTTGGCTTGGCTAGGTTGGAACAGGTATGGTTTGCGTAACTTTGCCCTTTGTGCTTTACACTGCTATTCGGTCGATATTTGGGACCTGTGTTGCACTACTAGCATCTGCTGGTCTTTGGGGAGTCCTGCAATAGCTTTCGTGGCACGTTTGTTTAGGTTATGTT
>NW_017033258.1:0-216 GCF_001483705.2 Eufriesea mexicana | reverse complement strand
AGTACAACGTAACAAAAGTGTAGCCGTTGGATTAATTCATTCACAGATGAGTTAAATTCCGTAGGAATTCTGGTATATTCAATGCGTATTTCGGTTATACCTACAGATATAAGCATCTTATGGCTCTGTACACAGTACGTCCTCCAACTGATTACAGTAGCCGTTGTGTTCATCAGTTCAATGGCGACTTCAATTCTATAGTAATTCTATATTCCT
>NW_017033257.1:0-216 GCF_001483705.2 Eufriesea mexicana | reverse complement strand
ATTTAATTATAAAGGAATGTCGTGGGTATTAAAGAATGAAGGCACTATTTTGCGTTAATACAATCTTTATTACAAGGGGGAGGAGGGCGGGGTTCAGCTCTTCGAAAAGCTCTGTCCCGTACTCCAGTTCCGAACAAACTGTTTTTTCCAAGGCCGAGCCCAAATTTTCGAGGTGTTTCGCGTGTCCGTGAGTTATGGTGTGCTTTTCGTATAAAT
>NW_017033256.1:0-216 GCF_001483705.2 Eufriesea mexicana | reverse complement strand
TAGATATTGTCTTCATTTCTGGAGGAATAGACACGTTTGACCGATCTCGAGAAACGTATCTAGAGACATCTGGTGATTTTAGGGATTTTCATTGCGTACAAATATGGAAGATTTCGTCTTTGGTTCTAGTTACTTTAGGAGTAGACGCGTTTTACCGATCTCGATAAAATATATCTAGGGAATTCTAGGGACTTTTGGGGTCTTCGCTGTGTATTG
>NW_017033255.1:0-216 GCF_001483705.2 Eufriesea mexicana | reverse complement strand
CGCGGGTGCGTTTGTACTTCGAGCCTTCTTTTTCAGCCGTGAGAGAAAGAAGAGGAAGAGGAGGAAGGCGAGGGCGAAGAAGACGATGGCAAAGACGAAGAGGGAAGATGCGATCCAAGTCGCCGAGTATACCATTCGCCTTAAGGATCCTCCAGTCGGGACTAACCACCTTTGCGACGCGTCGCTTCGCCGCGCGTATCAGGGCCACCGTGACTA
>NW_017033254.1:0-216 GCF_001483705.2 Eufriesea mexicana | reverse complement strand
CGTGATATGCAATGACATTCTATGGACGTCAGCGCACTCTTCTCCTTTAATATGCCTTGGTTGACGACGGGGTAGCCAGCAATATTTGTCTCGGCACGATAGGCATAGTTATTCAACGTTTGGTTAAGTCAGGTTAGGTCTGCTTAGGTCAGGATATCTTTGACCTTTGTGTTGTACATCGCTATTTGGTGGCTTTGTTCGCTGTCCTGTATACTA
>NW_017033253.1:0-216 GCF_001483705.2 Eufriesea mexicana | reverse complement strand
TCAAGAGAATCGAATTTCTCAGGCATATTCTACGGAATTGCAGTAGCTACAGCATGTCAATAGCATCTTTCCTCCTTATTTTGGTAAGTGGGAATGCTCTCTGCGATATTACCCGAAAATGTCAATGAAATTGGGTTTTTCAGCGAGTTTCTGTAGCATTGTAATGGCTACAGCACGCCAACAGGATCTATCCTTCTTATTCATGTAAGAGAGTTA
>NW_017033252.1:0-216 GCF_001483705.2 Eufriesea mexicana | reverse complement strand
ATGAAAATAAAATTAAATTTTCCAGCCAGAGTCTATAGCATTGCAGTGACAATAGTACGCCAGCAGAACCTTTCCTCCTTCTATGTGCAAGAAGGTTAGGTCACCACGATCGTAGCCGATAATGTAAATAAAATTGAATTTTCCCGCCAGATCCTATAGTATTACCATGGCTATAGCACGCCAATAGCATATTTCACCCTTATTTCTGCAAGAAAG
>NW_017033251.1:0-216 GCF_001483705.2 Eufriesea mexicana | reverse complement strand
CCCAATCAAACTTGACCGAACCAAACGTAACCTAACTCGAACTAACGCGCCGCGTTCACCATTCCGGCATTCACAGATCTTAGCAGGTAATATCAGATCGTAGTGGTGGGCAGAAATCCACCGAATAGCAGTATATAGCACAAAAGTCCAATGCATCCATTCCTAACCTAACCGAGCGTAACCTAACCGAACGCAGCCTATCTAACCTAACGTGCC
>NW_017033250.1:0-216 GCF_001483705.2 Eufriesea mexicana | reverse complement strand
TTGCAACGAAATGGCTGTAGCAAACCACTAGATTCTTTCCACCTTATTTACGCAGAAATGTTTATTCATCGCAATATTAGACGAAAATGTCAATAAGATTGAGTTTTCCGGGCTGTGCCTAATGAAATGCAATGTCTACAACAAACCGATGGCATCTTCTCCCCTTATTTGTGAAGAAAAGTTTCCTCAACAAGATGTTGGTCGAAAATGTCAATA
>NW_017033249.1:0-216 GCF_001483705.2 Eufriesea mexicana | reverse complement strand
CGTGCTATAGCCATTGCAATGCCATGTTATCTGTCTGGGAAATCGAATTTTATTAACATTTTCCTACAATATCTCGGTGAGCTATCATTCTTGCATAAATAAGGATGACAGAATCTATTGGCGTGCTATAGCCATTGCAGTGCTATAGTATCGGACTGGAAAATATAATTTTATTAACATTTTCGACTAATATCGGGGTGAGCTAACTTTCTTGCC
>NW_017033248.1:0-216 GCF_001483705.2 Eufriesea mexicana | reverse complement strand
ACTTGCCAGAGAACAGGTCTATTCAAAATCTATAACATTTTATAGCTTGGTGAATAGGTCGCCAAACGCCCTCAATCTAATGACAAGTACAGCCATCTACTTGCCTGACAATAGGTCTATTCAAGATCTATAATCTGCAATAGCTTGGTGAACAGATCGCCTAACGCGTTCAATCCAATGGCAAGTACAGTCATCTACTTGCCAGAGAATTGGTCT
>NW_017033247.1:0-216 GCF_001483705.2 Eufriesea mexicana | reverse complement strand
GTGCTATAGCCATTGTAATGCAATAGAATCTGACTGCAAAGGGCAATTTTATTGACATTTTCGGATTATATCGTGGCGAGCAAGCTTTCTCGCATATATAAGGGGGAAATATCCGTTTGGCGTGCTGTAGACATAGCTGTGCAATAGGGTCGTTCTGGAAAGTCCAATTTTATTGACATTTCCGACTAATATCGTGGTGAACAAACTTCCTCGCAT
>NW_017033246.1:0-216 GCF_001483705.2 Eufriesea mexicana | reverse complement strand
CATTCATACGTACATCCATACATCCACACATCCACACATCCATAAATCCACCCATCCATGCACCCATCCATCCATACGTACATGAATACAACCATGCATACCCCCATACACTCATCCGTACATAAATGGGTAGATACATCCGTAAATGCGTCCATACATACATCCATGCATGCATCCATCCATACGTCCATCCACTCATACATCCATCCCTCCATA
>NW_017033245.1:0-216 GCF_001483705.2 Eufriesea mexicana | reverse complement strand
GCAAATAAGTCATAGCCATCCTTACTTAATCCAACTTAACCTAACGTCGCCGAACTAAATCTACCTCAACGTACCGTGCCGCTGGCTGTATTGCTGGCCTAACCAGAGGCTGGCAGAGCATTTTAGAGGAGAGTAGCTCGCAGAAATCTATATAATCGCTGTGTACAGCAGAAAAGTTGGGACGATCCGATCCTAACCAAAGGTAACATAACATAA
>NW_017033244.1:0-216 GCF_001483705.2 Eufriesea mexicana | reverse complement strand
TAAGGAGGAAAGATACTATTGCCGTGCTATAGCCATTAAAATGCTATAGAATCTGCCTCGAAATTTCAATTTTAATAATAATTTCGACTAACATCGCTGTGTTGTAACTTTCTTGTATAAATAAGGAGGAAAGATTCTATTGGCGTGCTATAACCATTTCAGTGCTGTATAATCTGCGTGGAAAATTCAATGATATTGACATTTTCGACTAATATC
>NW_017033243.1:0-216 GCF_001483705.2 Eufriesea mexicana | reverse complement strand
TTGGCTAGGTTAGGGTGAGGTTAGTTTTGTTTGGATGGCTTAGACTTTTGTGCTATACACTGCCATTCGGACGACTCCGGCGTTCAACACTGCTTAGTTATACTCTGCATAGTTCTAGTGAGGCCAGCAGTAGCGGCCGTGGCACTGCTATTTGGTGGTTTTCTGCGCCCCACTCTGCTACAGAATGTTCTGCCTGGCTCTGGGGAGGGCAACAAT
>NW_017033242.1:0-216 GCF_001483705.2 Eufriesea mexicana | reverse complement strand
TACAGCACGCCAGTAGAATCTTTCCTCCTTATATACCCTAGAAACCTAGGTCTCCGCGATATTAGCCGAAAATGTCCATAAAATTGAATATTGCAGCCAGATTCTATAGCATTGCAATGGCTACAGCACACCAATAGCATCTTTCCCCATTATTAATGCAAGAAATGTATCTCGCCACGATATTGGTCCAAAATATCCATAAAATCGTGTTTTCCA
>NW_017033241.1:0-216 GCF_001483705.2 Eufriesea mexicana | reverse complement strand
GTCCAAACATAGCCTATCGCAACCTAACGTGCCGAGACCGCAATTGCTACCATCCCTAGGGCCGAGCAGGACATGCAAGAGCACAGTGGATCGCAGGAATCCAGCGAAGGGCAGTGTTCAGCAAAAAAGTTAAAGCTATCCTCAACAAAGTTGGTATAACCCAACCTAACCGAACGTAACCTGAATCAACGTAACGTGCCGAGGCTACTATTGGCA
>NW_017033240.1:0-216 GCF_001483705.2 Eufriesea mexicana | reverse complement strand
GCACTTCCACTGGCCACCCCAAAGTCAAGAAAAGTACAGTAGAGCGACGTAGAGCGTAGAAATAGTCCGAATAGCGGTGTTCATCACAAAAGTCAAGGCTTTCCTGTCCCGACCTAACCAAATGCAGCATAACCAAATGCAACATCACGCTGTCTAACGTGCCGAGACCACTACTCCTGGCTTCCCTATACCCGAGCAGAATGTACTAGAGCACTA
>NW_017033239.1:0-216 GCF_001483705.2 Eufriesea mexicana | reverse complement strand
ATGCACTGCAATTTGGCGGATTCCTGCGTTCTACTCTGCTCTAGTATAATCCGCTTGACTCTGCGGAGGTCAGCGAACGTGGTATAGGTACGTTCGTTTGAGATAGGTTCGTGTTCATATGCTACGTTTGGTTAGAATAGGATAGCATAACTGTGACCATTGTGCTATACGCAGCTATTCAGTGGATACCTGCGCTCCGAGTTGCTGTATTATACT
>NW_017033238.1:0-216 GCF_001483705.2 Eufriesea mexicana | reverse complement strand
GATCAGGTTAGGTTAGCTTATATCTGGCTTTTGTGCACTAGGCTGCAGTTCGGTGGATCCCTGATTTATAATGTGTTCTAATGTGCTCTGCGTGTCTCCACGAAGGCCATCAATAGCGGTCGCCACACCTTATGTTGGTTTATGCTGCGTTTCACTATGTTAGGTTATGCCAGGTTTTGTTACGGTGCCTTCGACTTGTGTGCTTTGCGCTGCTGT
>NW_017033237.1:0-216 GCF_001483705.2 Eufriesea mexicana | reverse complement strand
CGAATCCTTTCCTCATCCTTGATCCGACAAGGAACCGTGCAACCCCGATCCAAATCGTCGCGATACGTGTCAAAATCCATCCATGACATCGGCTAGGATTGACAGCAACGTATACCACACGGTACGCGCGAAAGGAATTCGATAAATTTATAAAAAAAAAGCTTCGAATCTTTTCCTCATCCTTGATCCGACAAGGAACCGTGCAACCCCGATCCA
>NW_017033236.1:0-216 GCF_001483705.2 Eufriesea mexicana | reverse complement strand
GGCAATTTAGTGCAATATGCAACAAAATAGTACTACAATTTAAAATTAACATAGTTTCTTCAGCCTAGTGCACAGTGTGCAAATTTTACTCTAAAATTTGAAGATTAATTGCAGTTTACATATTTTCCTTACAAATTTAACTTGTTCGCGTGGAAAATTTATGCTAGATAATATTAATAGCGCAGATAAAGGGTGTCCCAAAATTCAGGCAAGATT
>NW_017033235.1:0-216 GCF_001483705.2 Eufriesea mexicana | reverse complement strand
ATTGACATTTTGGGCTAATAAGGTGGTGAGATAACTTTCTCTTATATATAAGTAGGATAGATATTATTGGCGTGCTATAGGCTTTGTAATGCTATAGAATCTTGCTGGATAGTTCAATATAATTGACATTTTCGACCATTATCGTTGTGAGCTGCCTTTCTTGCCTAAATAAGCAGGGTAGGTACTATTGGCGTGCTATAGACATTGCAATGATGA
>NW_017033234.1:0-216 GCF_001483705.2 Eufriesea mexicana | reverse complement strand
ATAGACCTATTCTCTGGCAAGTAGATGACTGTACTTGCCATTGGATTGAAGGCGTTGGGCGATGTATTCACCAAGCTATAACATGTTATGGATTTTGAATAGACCAATTCTCTGGCAAGTAGATAACTGCACTTGCCATTGGATTGATGGCGATAGGCGATCTATTCTCCAAGCTATAACATGTTATAGATTTTGAATAGACCTATTTTCTGGCAA
>NW_017033233.1:0-216 GCF_001483705.2 Eufriesea mexicana | reverse complement strand
GTCGAAAATGACAATAAAATTGATTTTTCCAATCAGTTTCTATAGCATTGCAATGACTTTAGCGTGCCAATAGCATATTTCCTCCTTATTTATGCAACAAAATTTGCTCACCATGATATTAGCCGAAAATGTCAATAAAATTGAACTTTCCCCTCAGATTCTATAGCATTGCAATGGCTATAGCGTGCCAATAGTATCTCTCCTCCTTATTTATGC
>NW_017033232.1:0-216 GCF_001483705.2 Eufriesea mexicana | reverse complement strand
CTGGTGTGTCTCGTTTCATGGCATAACATGGAAATTTACGAAACTGTATGCAAATCGTATTTCATAGTCGCTCGTAAGTGTGAGAAGCTTTTATGGCGTTCATCTGATGTCCAAATTTTGGAACTGGATATTACAGTTAATTCAAAAAATTCGTTTTAAGATTGTGATAACAAATTCGAGGAATTGTGTGTCTGAAAAGTATGGTTCCGGTTAATG
>NW_017033231.1:0-216 GCF_001483705.2 Eufriesea mexicana | reverse complement strand
CTGTCCTAACATAGCCAAACGTAACAGAAATAAAGCCAACGTGCCGAGGACATTACGGTTGGATTCCCCAGCGCCAAGCAGAACATACTAGAGCACAGGATAGCGTAGAAATGCAACGAATATCTGTGTATAGCACAAAGTCCAGGGCTATCTTATCCTAACATAAGCAATCGCCACATAACCGAACGTAACCTACCTCTCTCTAACGTGACGCGA
>NW_017033230.1:0-216 GCF_001483705.2 Eufriesea mexicana | reverse complement strand
TCCTCCATATTCATGCAACAAAATTAGCTCACCACGATATGAGTCTAAAATGTCAATAAAATTGAGTATTCCAGTTCGATTCCATAGCATTGCAATGGCTACAGCATGCCAATAGAATCTTTCCTCCGAATTAATGCAAAAAACTTAGCTCAGCACGATATTAGTCGAAAATGTCAATCAAAATTAATTTTCCAGTCAGATTCTATAGCATTGCTA
>NW_017033229.1:0-216 GCF_001483705.2 Eufriesea mexicana | reverse complement strand
TCATTGGCATTTTCGACTAATATCGTTGTGGGCTACCTTTGTTGTATAAATAAGGAGGAAAGAAAATATTGCCGTGCTATCGCCATTACAATGCAATAGATTCTGCCTCGAAAATTCAATTCAAATAACAATTTCGAATAATATCGTTGTGTTGAAGCTTTCGTGCATAATTAAGTGGGTAAGATTCTATTGGCCAGCTACAGCCATTGTAATTCT
>NW_017033228.1:0-216 GCF_001483705.2 Eufriesea mexicana | reverse complement strand
CGTTTGGTTGTGTCAGGGTAGCTTTGGCTTTCGTGCTATACACTGTTACTCGGTGGATTTCTGTGCCCTGCTATACTCTAGTACATTCTTCTTGTCTTTGCGCAGCACATAAATAGTGGTCTCATCGTGTTAGGTTTTGTTATGTTACTTTCAGTTATGTTACGTTTGGCTAGGTTAGGGTATGCTACCTCGACTTTTGTGCTATTCACTGCAATT
>NW_017033227.1:0-216 GCF_001483705.2 Eufriesea mexicana | reverse complement strand
GAAGTCAAAGGTACCTAAGCCTAACCCAAACCAGCAGCGGATACCAAACATAGCCTATACCAAGCTAACTTGCCGAAACCGCAATTGCTGCGCCCTCAGTGCCAAGCAGAACATAATGGGGCACAGTAGATCTCAGAAATCCACCAAGCAGCTGTGTACAGGACAAGAGTTATAGCTATTTCTAACCAACCATAGCCTATCACAACCGAACCGAAC
>NW_017033226.1:0-216 GCF_001483705.2 Eufriesea mexicana | reverse complement strand
CCACCGGTACGTGGAAATTTCAGTACTTCCGTTTTCACGCGTGCTGCTGCCCATTAACATTGGAAGCCACGAAACGGCGTTAATGGGTTTTTACATAATGAAATACCTCTACATAATAAGCAAAAATCTCAAAAGTTTCTCAAAATATATCTATATTGTATCCTTATTTCATATTATATTCTACCACGATTAACCTTATCGTGTTATATTCGACGT
>NW_017033225.1:0-216 GCF_001483705.2 Eufriesea mexicana | reverse complement strand
TTGTGCTATACGCCCCTATTCCGTGGGTTTCCGCGCTCCAATGTGCTATAACATGCTCCGCTTTGCTCAGGGGTGGCTAGTGATAGTGGTCACGGCACGTTAGGTTGAGAAATGTTACGTTCCGTTCGGTTATGTAAGGAAGGCTCGGTTAATATTTCTTTGTCTTTTGAACTATAAACAGCTATTCGGTGGATTTCTGCGCTCTACATTGCCCTA
>NW_017033224.1:0-216 GCF_001483705.2 Eufriesea mexicana | reverse complement strand
TGTTTAGGGCTACGCAGATCACAATTCGTCTTCAGAAGACTGGAGACAAAAGACAAAACGCAGAGGAAGGGATCGCCCCCACATCGCTAGGATATAGAGTTCACTTTACTATTTAATTTTACTACAATACCAATGACCACCGTGGCGTCACAGAAGAAACCATGGCGAATTATATATGACCAACATGGCAGCCAAAGTATTAAGAAAAATAGAAGA
>NW_017033223.1:0-216 GCF_001483705.2 Eufriesea mexicana | reverse complement strand
TAGCACTCCAGAAGTATCTCTCCTCCTTACTAAGGAAAGGAAGTTAGCTGACCACAATATTAGCAGAAAATGACAACAAAATTGAATTTTCCAGAACGATTGTATAGCATTGCAATGGCTGTAGCACGCCAATAGTATCTATCCTCCTTGTTCACGCAAGAAAGATGGCTCACCACGATATTAGAGCAAAATGTCAATAAAATTGAATTTCCCAGC
>NW_017033222.1:0-216 GCF_001483705.2 Eufriesea mexicana | reverse complement strand
GTTCGGTCACCACGATAGTAGTCCATAATGTGAATAAAATTGAATTTTCCTGCCATATTCTATTGCATTACCATGGCTAAAGCAAGCCAATACTATATTTCACTCTTATTTATGCAAGAAACGTAGTTCACCAAGATATCAGTAGATAATGTAAATAAAAATGAATTTTCCTACCAGATTCTATAGCATCGCAATGACTACAGCGACAGTAGAATC
>NW_017033221.1:0-216 GCF_001483705.2 Eufriesea mexicana | reverse complement strand
GATTTCTGCGCTCTAGTCTCCTCCATTATGCTCTGCTCGGCTCTGCGGGGGCCAGCAAAACTATCCGCGGCGCGTTAGCTTTGGATATATTACGCTTGGATAGGTTCGATTTGGTTGGGTTTGGACAGGATAGCCTTAACATATGTGCTTTAAACGGATATACTGTAGACCTGTGCGCTCTACTGTGCTCTAGTATATTCTGCTTGTCTCTTGGTA
>NW_017033220.1:0-216 GCF_001483705.2 Eufriesea mexicana | reverse complement strand
GGGAATAGGTCTATTCAAAATCTATAACATGTTATAGCATGGTGAATAGATCGCTTTCCGCCTTCAATCCAATGGCAAGTACAGCCATCAACTTGCAGAGAATAGGTCTTTCCAAAATCTATAGTCTGTTATAGCTTGGTGAGTAGATCGCCCATCGCCTTCAATACAATGGCAAGCACAGCCATCTACGTGCCAGAGAATAGGTCTATTCAAAGT
>NW_017033219.1:0-216 GCF_001483705.2 Eufriesea mexicana | reverse complement strand
TTGAATTTGTTTGAAAGCTTTTTTTCTCTTTTCCTGGTCTCTACGAAGTTGTGGACGCCGCTAAGGCGCAGGTAGGCGAGGGACGGTGCCCATTGTATGCCTCGGAGCCGCGCGCCTGCCCAGCGAGGGATACCTGGGCCGAGGGTCACGGCGCAGTGCAAGCGGCGGAGCAAGGGCTCGCAACCCGTGCAGTGACAACCATCCCGGGCAAGCCTG
>NW_017033218.1:0-216 GCF_001483705.2 Eufriesea mexicana | reverse complement strand
CCATCCATACATCCACCAATCCACCCATCCATCTATACATCCATACACACATCAGTACATATACCCATACATACACACATACATTCATTCAAACATACATACATACATGCATCATTACATACATCCGTACATACACCCATACATACATCCATTCATACATACATACACACACCCTCACATACATCCATACATACATCCACACATACATCCATACAT
>NW_017033217.1:0-216 GCF_001483705.2 Eufriesea mexicana | reverse complement strand
CCATCCATCCAAATATCCTGCCATCCACACATACATCCATCCATACATCCATCCATCCACACACCCATAGATCCATAAATCCATAAATGCATACATATACACATCCACAGATTCATACGTACATACATCCGTCAATCCATACCTCAATCCATCCATACATCCACACATCCATAAATCCATCCATCCATACATCCATATATCCATACATACATCCAT
>NW_017033216.1:0-216 GCF_001483705.2 Eufriesea mexicana | reverse complement strand
TACTTTAGGTTAGGATATGTTTGGTTGCCGTAGCTTTGAGTTTTGTGCTATACACTGCCATTCGGTGGATTTCTGCGCTGTACTGTGATTTAGCTTATTCTGCTTTGCCCTGGAAATGTCATAAATAGTGGTCTATACATTCAAGGATGAGCTATGCTGCGTTTGGTTATGTTAGGATAGGATAATCTTGACTATTGTGCTATACGCTGCTATTCG
>NW_017033215.1:0-216 GCF_001483705.2 Eufriesea mexicana | reverse complement strand
GTGCTCGTGGTACGTTACGTTGGGTTATGTCACGTTCGGCTAAGTTAGGTTAGGCTATGCGTTTCCAGGAAAGCTTTGACTTTCGTGCTGTTCCCTGTTGCTCGGTGGACTTCTGTGATCTACTGTTATCTACTATGATCTGTTAGGATGTGTGGAGGCCAGCAATAGTCGCGGCACGTTATGTTGAGTTAGGCTACGTTTGATTAGATTAGGATA
>NW_017033214.1:0-216 GCF_001483705.2 Eufriesea mexicana | reverse complement strand
AGTATATGGTACAAAAGTCTATGCTACCCTCTCCTACCTTAAGCAAACGTAACAAAACTGAACGTTGCCTAAGTAAAGCTAACGTGCCGGAAACACTATTACCGGTATCGCCAGTGTCGAGCAGAGTATCCTAGAATACAGTAGGTCGCTGGAATTCAACAAATATCAGTGTATAGCACTAAAGTCAAAACCACTGTAACCAAACCTAACTCAACT
>NW_017033213.1:0-216 GCF_001483705.2 Eufriesea mexicana | reverse complement strand
GAACGCAACCTATCACAACCTAGCCCGCCGAGATCTATATTGCTGGCCTCCGCGGTGAAAAGCAGAATATAGCGGAGCACAGTTGAGCAAAGGAATCCACAGAATTGCAGTTTATCTCAGAAAAGGCAAAGATGTCCTGACCAAACCTAACCCAACCAAACCTAACCGAACGCAGCCTAACTCAACCTAACGTGCCGAGACCACCATTGCTCGCCT
>NW_017033212.1:0-216 GCF_001483705.2 Eufriesea mexicana | reverse complement strand
TTCTGCTCCTAAGAAAATTTGTCTTCCAACGTCTTCCAAATATATGTACAATAGATCCTTAGATCTTTGATTTGATTTGATTTTTAATTGATCCTTAGAATTTTTGGAATAGATCCTTAGAATAAGTTGACACGCTTTCTTCCTTATTTCTCATCGATCAAATCAATTAATTGCATTTTAATTTGCGGATTTATGTAAAGGTCGTTTATTTTTAAT
>NW_017033211.1:0-216 GCF_001483705.2 Eufriesea mexicana | reverse complement strand
TTCTCTGGCAAGTAGATGGCTGTACTTGCCATTGGTTGCAGACGTTAGGAGACCTATTAACCAAGCTATGACAGCTTATAGATTTTGTATAGACTTATTCTCTGGCAAGCAGATGCCTGTATTTGCCATTGGATTGAATGCGTTAGGCGATCAACTCACCATGCTATAACAGGTTATAGATTTTCAATAGACCTATCCTCTGGCAAGAAGATGGCT
>NW_017033210.1:0-216 GCF_001483705.2 Eufriesea mexicana | reverse complement strand
TAACGCCTTCAATCCAATGGCAAGTACAGCCACCTACTTGCCAGAGAATAAGTCTATTCAACATCTACTATCTGTTATAGCTTGGCGAATACATCGCATAACGCCTTTAATCCAATGGCAATTGGAGCCATCTACTAGCCAGAGAATAGGTCCATTCAAAATATATAACCTGTTATAGCTTGGTGAATATATCGCCTAACGCCTTCAATCCAATGG
>NW_017033209.1:0-216 GCF_001483705.2 Eufriesea mexicana | reverse complement strand
CACACATCCATTCATCCATACATCCATACACCCACACAGCCATACATCCATCCATACATACATACAAACATCCATCGGTTCATACATCGATCCATCCATACATCCATCCACCAATCCATCCATCCACCCATACATCCATACCTAGATCAATACATCCATCCATCCATCCTTACATATATACATATATACATTCATAGAAACGCACATCCGTACATC
>NW_017033208.1:0-216 GCF_001483705.2 Eufriesea mexicana | reverse complement strand
TGAGGCGGAAAGGTTCAATTCACATGCTATAGCCGTCGCATTGCTATAGTATCTGGCTGGAAAGATCAATTTTATTGACATGATCGACTAATATTGCGGTGAGTTAACTTGCGTGCATAAATAAGGAGGAAGGATACTGTTGGCGTGCTATACGCATTGCAATGCTGTAGAATCTGGAAGGGAAATACAAATTTATTGACATTTCCGACTAATATC
>NW_017033207.1:0-216 GCF_001483705.2 Eufriesea mexicana | reverse complement strand
GTATGGATTAAGGGATTTATGGATGTGTGGATGTATCAATGTATGGAAGTATGTATGTATGGACGTATGGATTTAAGAATGTATGGATGTATGCATGCATGTGTGTATGGATGTATGGACGTATGGATTTACGAATGTACGTATGTACCGATATATGGACGTATGGATGGACGGATGGATGTATGAATGTATGGATGTATGGATGGATCGATGTAT
>NW_017033206.1:0-216 GCF_001483705.2 Eufriesea mexicana | reverse complement strand
TCGCAGTACGTTAGGTTGTGTTATGTCACTTCGGTTATGTTAGGTGTGGTTAGGTATGGCCAGATTACCCCCGACTATTGCGCCACACACAGGTCTTCGTCGTATTTCACCGCTCTACGTTGCTCTACTATACTCTGCTCGACTCTGGGGAGAACAGTAACATTGGTCCCGGCGTGTTAGTTTGATTTATGCTACGTTTGGTTGCCACGTTTTGTT
>NW_017033205.1:0-216 GCF_001483705.2 Eufriesea mexicana | reverse complement strand
GACTAATATCGCGGTGAGCTAACCTTCTTGCATAAATAGTCAGGAAAGATTCTATTGGCGTGCGATAGCCATTGCAGTGCTGTAGGATCTGGAAGGAAAATTCAATTTTATTAACGTTTTCGACTAATATCGTGGTGAGCTTACATTCTTGGTTAAATAAGGAGGAAGGATTCTATTGACGTGCTATAGCCATTGCAATGCTGTAGAATCTGGCTC
>NW_017033204.1:0-216 GCF_001483705.2 Eufriesea mexicana | reverse complement strand
GAGGAAAGGGTCTACTGGCGTAATATAATCACTGCAATCCTATAGAACCTGGCTGGAAAATTCGATTTTATTTACATTCTCGACTAATATCGTGGTGAGCAAACATTGTTGCATAAATAAGGAAGAAAGATTCTACTGGCGTACTTTAGTCACTGCAATGCTTTAGAATCTGCCTGGAAAACACAATTTTAATGACATTATCGTCTAATATCCTGG
>NW_017033203.1:0-216 GCF_001483705.2 Eufriesea mexicana | reverse complement strand
TCAGAGTACAGCAGAGCTGTAAAGAATATAATGTGGCCCGTCCTTACCTAGCCAAACGTAACGAATCCGAGCTTAACCTAACTCAAACAAACATGACGATGTCGCAATTGCTTGCCTCCGCAGAGACAAGCAGAATGTACTACAGCACAGTGAGGCGCAGAAATCCATCGCATTGCGGTGTACAGCACAATAGTCAAAGATACCCTAACCTATCCT
>NW_017033202.1:0-216 GCF_001483705.2 Eufriesea mexicana | reverse complement strand
TGTCTGTACGGATGTATGCATGGATGTATGTATGGATGTATGCATGGGTGTATGTATGGAAGGGTGGATGTGGGAATGGATGGATATATGGATGGATGGATGTATGGATGGGTGGGTGTATGGATGGATGAACGTACGGATGGAAGGATGCGGAGTTGGATATATGGATGGATGGATGGGTGGATGGATTTATGGATGTACTTATCTATGTATGTT
>NW_017033201.1:0-216 GCF_001483705.2 Eufriesea mexicana | reverse complement strand
CTAAAATTGTTCTAAAATTCCTAATTCAAACCAATTCCTCATTTTAAAAATACATTATAGTTGTCGATAGATACAATAAAAAAATTTCAAAGCTGCGATGTCTATGAAAGACATCACCATTATTGAGAAACTATAAGAAACCACCTAAAACTACAAATTTATAATATTTCTCCATTTTTAAAATACATTATAGTCATTGATAGATAGAATAAAGAA
>NW_017033200.1:0-216 GCF_001483705.2 Eufriesea mexicana | reverse complement strand
TTTTATTGACATTTTCGACTAATATCGTTGTGAGCTACCTTTCTTGCATAAATAAGGAGGAAATATCCAATTGGCGTGCTATAGCCTTTGCAATGAGTTAGAATGTTGTTTGGAAAATCAATTTTATTGACATTTTGGACTAATATCGTGGAAAGCTAACTTTCTTGCATAAATAAGGTGGAAAGATTCTATTGGCGCGCTATAGGCATTGCAATG
>NW_017033199.1:0-216 GCF_001483705.2 Eufriesea mexicana | reverse complement strand
TACATCCAAATGCACATCCATACTTACATTCATACATACATCCATCCATACATCCATCCAACATCACAGCCATCCGTCCAAACATCCATACAACGACACATCCACACATACATAAATCCGTCCCATCGTACTACCATCCTTCGATACCTCGATCCATCCATACATATATACCTATACACATCCATACACCCATACATCCGTACATCCGACCATACA
>NW_017033198.1:0-216 GCF_001483705.2 Eufriesea mexicana | reverse complement strand
CATTGCAAAGCTATTGAATCGTCCTGGAAAATTCAATTTTATTGACATTTACGACTAATATCGAGGTGAGCTAACTTCCTTGCATAAGTAAGGAGGAAAGATGCTGCTTGAGTGATATAGCCATTGCAATTATATGGAATGTCGCTGGAAAATACAATTTAGTTGTCATTTTCGACTAATATCGTGGTGCGCTAACTTTCGTGTATAAATAAGGAG
>NW_017033197.1:0-216 GCF_001483705.2 Eufriesea mexicana | reverse complement strand
TCGTGAGTGGTACGCAATGTGTTAATAAGTATTGGGTTATTACATCCAGAAAGTTCATGTCGATTTTTGGTAGATTGGTAGATGGGGTAAGGACAGATCTGAATATACTAGAACGATTGAAAACAAATGACATGCATAAATATCGTAAAAGACGGTACTTCAAGCATATCTGGAAAAAATTTGGAAACGATACGTTAATTTTTGTCAATTTTATAC
>NW_017033196.1:0-216 GCF_001483705.2 Eufriesea mexicana | reverse complement strand
TATAGTTCGCCAGTTGGACCTATCCTCCTTCTATATGCAAGAATGTTAGCTCACCACGATGTTGGACGAAAATGGCAATATAAATGAATTTTCCTGCCAGATTCGGCAGCATCGCAATGACTATAGCGCGACAGTAGAACCTTTCCTCCTTAAATATCCAAGAAAGATAGGTCACCACAATATTAGCCGAAAATGTAAATAAAATTTAATTTTCCA
>NW_017033195.1:0-216 GCF_001483705.2 Eufriesea mexicana | reverse complement strand
ATGGATAGATGGATGAATGAATGGATGGACGTATGGATGTATGGATGTATGTATGTATGGATGTATGTATGTATGGATGAATGTATGGTTGGTAGGATGAATGGATGTATGGATGTATGGATGCATGTATGTATGAGTGTATGGATGTATGGGTGGATGGATGGATGGATGGATAGCTGTATGGATGTATGGATCGATGGAAGTATGGATGGGTGG
>NW_017033194.1:0-216 GCF_001483705.2 Eufriesea mexicana | reverse complement strand
TAAGGCAATCTATTCACCGAGCCATAACAGATTTTAGATTTTGAATAGACCTATTCTCTGGCACGAATATGGCTGTACTTGCCATTGGATTCAAGGCGTTAGGCTGGCTACTCCCCAAGCTATAGGAGATTATAGATTTTCAGTAGACATATCCTCTGGCAAGAAAATATCTGTACCTGCCATTGGTTTGAAGGCGCTTGGCTATCTATTCACCAA
>NW_017033193.1:0-216 GCF_001483705.2 Eufriesea mexicana | reverse complement strand
ACGTAACCAAACATACAATAACTCAAAGTTACGTGTCGAGGACACTATTACTGGCCACCACAGGGCCAAGCTGAATGTATTATAGCGCAGTAGGGCGCAGACATACACCGAATAGCAGTGAATGGAACAAAACCCTCAGCACTTATGTCCAAGCACAACCAAACCTTTCATATACAAGCGTAGCCTAACTGAAAGTAACGCGCAGCGACCACTATT
>NW_017033192.1:0-216 GCF_001483705.2 Eufriesea mexicana | reverse complement strand
TCGACACTTTTGCTATTCACTCCAGTGCGGTGTCTTGCTGCGCACTACTGTGCTCTAGTATGCGCTGATTGGCCCTGTGGAGGCCAGCAATAGGAGTCTCGGCAAGTTATGTAGGGTAAGGGTACGTTTGGTTAGGTTACGTTTGTTTGCGTCAGGTTTGGATAGCTTTGACTTTTTCGGCAGACTCTTATTGGGTGGCTTTCTGCGCTCGACTAA
>NW_017033191.1:0-216 GCF_001483705.2 Eufriesea mexicana | reverse complement strand
GCTCACCACGGTATTAGACGAAGATATCAATAAAATTGAATTTTCCAGCAAGATTCAGTGGCACTGTAATGCCTATAGCTCTCCAACAGTATATTTCCTCCTTATTAATGCAAGAAAGCTATCTCACCACGATATAAGTCGAAAATGTGAATGAAATTGAACTTTCCAGCCAGATTCTATTGCACTGCGACGGCTATATCACGCCAGTAGATCCTA
>NW_017033190.1:0-216 GCF_001483705.2 Eufriesea mexicana | reverse complement strand
TTCCTCCTTATTTATGAAAGAAAGATAGCTCACAATGATATTTGTCGAAAATGCCAATAAATTCGGTTTTTCCCACTACATTCTATATCATTGCAATGGCTATAGCACGCCAATAAAATTATTCCTCCTTATTTATGCAAGAAAGTTGGCTCCACACGATATTAGTCGAAAATGTCAATAAAATTGAACTTTCCAGCCAGGTTCTATAGCATTGCG
>NW_017033189.1:0-216 GCF_001483705.2 Eufriesea mexicana | reverse complement strand
CAGAAATCCACCGAATATAAGTGCATAGCGCAAAAGTCAAAGCCAACCTAGCCAAACATAGCCAAACGTGGCATAACCCAACGCAACCCAACCCAACTTATCGACCCGCGACCTCCATTGATGGCCCCCCGGAGTCGAGTGGAGCATAGTAGGGCAACAAAGAGTGCAGGAATCATCCGAATAGCAGTGTATAGCACAAAACTCAAAGTTATCCTA
>NW_017033188.1:0-216 GCF_001483705.2 Eufriesea mexicana | reverse complement strand
TGTTATGGTACGTTTGGTTTTACTATGCTTGGTTAGGTTAGGAGAGGGTAGCTTTGACTTTTGTACTGTACACTGCTATTCGGTGGATTTCTGCGCTCTTCTGTGTTCTTGTATTCCCTGCTTCGCTCTGGGGATACCAGAAGTAGTGGCAGAGGCGCGTTACTTTGCATTAGTCTGCGTTTGTTTAGTTTAGGTTCGTTTGGGACAGGTTGCGAT
>NW_017033187.1:0-216 GCF_001483705.2 Eufriesea mexicana | reverse complement strand
ACCACGATATAAGTCGAAAATGACAATAAAATTGAATTTTCCATTCAGATTCTATAGCATTGCTATGGCAATAGCACGCCAATAGAATCTTTATTCCTTATTTATGCAAGAAAGATAACTCAACACGATATTAGACGAAAATGTCAATAAAACTGAACTTTCCAGCCCGATTCTGCAGCATTGGAATGGCTATAGCACGCCAGAAGGATCTCTCCT
>NW_017033186.1:0-216 GCF_001483705.2 Eufriesea mexicana | reverse complement strand
CATTGCAAAGCTATAGAATCGTCCCGGAAATTTCAATTTTATTGACATTTTCGGCGAATATCGTGGTGAGCTAACTCTCGTGCATAAATAAGGAGGAAAGATTCTATTGGTGTACTATAGCCATTGCAGTCCTGTGGAATCTGGCTGGAAAACCCAGTTTTATTGACATTTTCGGCTAATATCGCTGTGAGCTAACTTCCTTGCATAAATAAGGAG
>NW_017033185.1:0-216 GCF_001483705.2 Eufriesea mexicana | reverse complement strand
TCTGACTTTTGTGCTAAACACTGCTAGTCGGTGGATTTCTGCGCTCTAAATTGCATTACTATACTCTGCCATTCCCTCGGGAGGCAAGCAACAGTGGCCGCGGCACGTTACGTTGGGCTTGGCTACGTTAGGTTAGGTTATGTTCGTTTGGGTTTGTTTTGGATATTTCTGACTCTTCTGCTGTACACTGCGATTCTACGGATTTCTGCGCCCTAC
>NW_017033184.1:0-216 GCF_001483705.2 Eufriesea mexicana | reverse complement strand
AGCTATTCGGAGGATATCTGCGCTCTACCGTGCTCTAATACGCCCTATTCGTCTGTGGGCAGAGCAGCATCAGTGGACTAGGGACGATAAGCTTTGTTTCCCTACGTCTGGTTAGATTCGGTTGGGCCCTGTTAGGTTAGGATACCTTTGACCATTTTGCTACACATTGCAATGCGGTGGATATCTGCGGTCTACTCGTTTCTAGTATATACTCCT
>NW_017033183.1:0-216 GCF_001483705.2 Eufriesea mexicana | reverse complement strand
TTAAGTCAGGATGGGATGGCACTGACTTTTGTGCTTTGCACTGCTATTCGGTACATTTATGCGATATGCTATGCTCCTGTATATCCTGCTTGTCTATGTGGAGGCCAGCAGTATTGGTCCCGGCACGTTTCTCTGAGTTATGATACGTTTTGGTACTTTACGTTTGGTCAGGATAGGATGTTATAGACCTGATTTCGTGCTATATTCCGCTGTACG
>NW_017033182.1:0-216 GCF_001483705.2 Eufriesea mexicana | reverse complement strand
CGACACGTGTTGGTCAGCCATCGACTGCTAGCCATAATTCGAGTGTCGATGCACGTATCACCCCGAGTATCGCCCAAGCAACTAATTCCGAAAAATAATGAAAAATGGTACAGTCCCAGTCAAAATTAGAATAACTGAAATTCATGAAATCAATGCGATTTTATTTTAAATTCATCTTATACGTCACTTGGTGATATAATATAGGTCTAAACGATG
>NW_017033181.1:0-216 GCF_001483705.2 Eufriesea mexicana | reverse complement strand
ACACTTATGCTATACAGTGCTATTCGGTAGATGCCTGCGCCCTAAATTTCACCAGTATACTATGCTCGACCATCGGGAGGCCAGCAGTAGTGGTCGCCGCAAGTTATGTTGAATTCAATTATGCTTGGAAAGGCTAGGTTACGTTGCGTTACATTAGGATGGCTTTGACTTTTGTACTACTCACTGCTATCACACGGACTTCTGCGTCCTTCAGTG
>NW_017033180.1:0-216 GCF_001483705.2 Eufriesea mexicana | reverse complement strand
AGTACAGCCATCTACTTGCCAGTTAGTAGGTCTATTCAAAATCTATAACCTGTTATAGCATGGCGAATAAATCGCATAACGCCTTCAATCCAATGGCAAGTACAGCCATGTACTTGCCATAGAATAAGCATATTCAAAATATATGATCTGTTTTAGCTTGGTGAATATGTCGCCCAACGCCTTCAATCCAATGGCAAGTACAGACTTCTACTTGCC
>NW_017033179.1:0-216 GCF_001483705.2 Eufriesea mexicana | reverse complement strand
GTGGGATATCATGCAGTAATCGCGCACGACCCTGATCGCCATCCTGCGAGCGACTCGCCGGAGGATCGCCAGACTGCGCTGACTAGCGACCAGTTCGTTCACACAGGTCAGATCCCCGTAAAGTGCCACCGAGCTAACGACTCCCGCGCAGAGGCGGCGCACACTCCCGATTGGCCAACCCAGGTTGGGTTGCAGGCGACACAGCGCCCCCGCCAT
>NW_017033178.1:0-216 GCF_001483705.2 Eufriesea mexicana | reverse complement strand
GGTTAGGTTGTGTCAGGTTAGGATATCTTTGACTTTTGTGCTTAACACTGCTTTACTATGGACATCTGCACACTAATGCGCTCTATCACATCCTGCTTGTATCTGGGGATGCCAGAAATTGTGGTGGCAGCACAGTAGTTTGTGTCACGTTACGTTAGGTTAGGTTTCGCCATGGTCTTTTCGACTTTTGCGCTATAAATTGCAATGCGATGGGTT
>NW_017033177.1:0-216 GCF_001483705.2 Eufriesea mexicana | reverse complement strand
CCACCGAATGGCAGCCTGCAGCGCAAAAGTGAAGTTTATCCTAGCCTAACCTATCCAAATGCACCATAAGCAAACGTATCGAAACCAAACGTAACTTAACGCAACCCAACGTATCTAGACCAATACCGCTGACAACCCCAGATCCAAGCAGATTATACTAGACCGCAGAAGAGCGTAGAAAACCGCCGCATTGCTGCGTAAAGAATAAAAGTCAAG
>NW_017033176.1:0-216 GCF_001483705.2 Eufriesea mexicana | reverse complement strand
CTGCAGATTTCTGCACTCTGCTGTGCTCTCACATACTCAGCATGGCTCTGAGAGGGCCAGTAGCGGTGGTATCGGCACGTTACTTTGAGTTACGCTACGTTTGGATAGTTTAGGTTAGGTCAGGTTAGGTTAGGATATCTGTGGCTTTTGTGTTTTACACTGAAGTGTGGCGGACTTCTGCGCTCTACTATGCTCTAGTATATTCGAGTTGGCCCT
>NW_017033175.1:0-216 GCF_001483705.2 Eufriesea mexicana | reverse complement strand
AATGGCAGACTATAGCACTAGAGTCATAGCTATACTCCCCTAACCTAACCAATCGTAACTTAGCCGAACGTACACTGACTTACACTAACGTGCTACGACCACTGTCACTGGCCTCCGCAGAGCCAATCACGACACACTAGAGCGCAGTAGAGCCCATAAATCCACCGAATAGCAGTGTACAGCACAAAGCTAGAGGTGTCCTGTCCAAAATTATCC
>NW_017033174.1:0-216 GCF_001483705.2 Eufriesea mexicana | reverse complement strand
TAACAGTGGCTATACCATGCTGATAGAAAGTTTCCCCCTTATTTATGCAACAAAATTAGCTCATCACGATATTAGACGAAAATGTAAATAAAATTGCATTTTCTAGTCAGATTCTATAGCATTGCAACGGCTATAGCATGCCCATAGAATCTGTCCTCCTTATTTATCCAAATAAATTAGCTCACCACGATATTAGTCGAAAATGTCAATAAAAAT
>NW_017033173.1:0-216 GCF_001483705.2 Eufriesea mexicana | reverse complement strand
TAGCGTAACCAACCGTAACATAACCAAACGTAACCTAATGCAACCTAACTTGCCGCGAATACTATTGGCTGCCTCCCGAGATCCAAGCAGACCACACTAGCGGAAGGTATATCGCAGAAGCCAATATACTCGCAGTGTATGTCAGAAGAGCCTAAGCTACCCAAACTTAACCCAAATCAGCAGAACATAACCAAACATAGCGTAACTCAACCTAAC
>NW_017033172.1:0-216 GCF_001483705.2 Eufriesea mexicana | reverse complement strand
AGCCTAACGCAACCTAACGTCCCTCGACCACTTTGCTGGCCGCACCAGAGCAAAGAAAAACACGTTAGTGGATAGTAGGACGCCGAAATACATAGAATCGCAGTGCACATCGGAGATATCAGAGTTATAAAGGCCTAACCTAAACCAACAGAGCATAAACAACCGTAGCCTAACTCAACCTAACTTGCCGAGACCACCACTGCTGCCATCTCCAGA
>NW_017033171.1:0-216 GCF_001483705.2 Eufriesea mexicana | reverse complement strand
AGGTGACTTTCTTGCATAAATAAGGAGGAAAGATTCTATTGGCCATTTATGGCCATTGCAATTATATTGTATCTGGATGGAAAATTCAATTTCATTGACATCTTCAACTAATATCGAGGTGAGCTGACAACCTTGCATGTGTAAGGATGAAATATTCTACTGGCGTGCTATAGCCATTGCAATGCTATAGAATCTTCCTCGAAAATTCGATTTTAT
>NW_017033170.1:0-216 GCF_001483705.2 Eufriesea mexicana | reverse complement strand
TTTAGGAAAGAAGAATAGCTCACCACGATAATAGTCGAAACTGTCAATAGTATTGAACTTTCCTGTCAGATTCTATAGCGTTGCAATGGCAATAGCACGCCAATGGCATATTTCCTCCTTATTTATGCAAGGAAGGAGGCTCACCACGATATCAGACGAAAATGTCAATAAAAATGAATTTTCCAGCCAGATTCTGCAGCATTTCGGCGGGTATAG
>NW_017033169.1:0-216 GCF_001483705.2 Eufriesea mexicana | reverse complement strand
CTTATGCAAGGAAGCTGGCTCACCACGATATTAGTCGAAAATGCCAATAAAATTGAAATTTCCTGGACGATTCTATAGCATTGCAATGCCTATAGCGCGCCAATGGAATCTTCCCTCCGTATTTATGCAAGACAGCTAACTCACGACGATATAAGACGAACATGTCAAAAAAATTGGGCTTTCCGGCCAGATTCTGCAGCATTGCAATGCTTATAG
>NW_017033168.1:0-216 GCF_001483705.2 Eufriesea mexicana | reverse complement strand
GGTTACGTTTGACTAGGTTAGGTCAGGTCAGATTGTGTTAGGGTACCTCCTACATTTTGCTATGCACTTCTATTCGTGCGGTTTCAGCGTTCCACGTTGCTCTGCCATAATATGCTTTGCTCTCGCGCGGCCAGCAGTAGCTTTCGTTGCACATCAGTTTGGGTTACGTTAAGTCTGCTTATGTTACGCTTGGTTAAGTTCGGACAGGATACCATT
>NW_017033167.1:0-216 GCF_001483705.2 Eufriesea mexicana | reverse complement strand
GGGCGCCCCCCGTAACCGAGCGCATGAACCCCGAGCACCTGCGGCGGGCGATCGACACCCTCTACCCGTTGGTGTCGGCGGAGGGGGTGCAGCCCGTTGCAGTGCAATTGGATCTGGTCGGATGTTCCGACGAGCTGGGTGTCCTGCGCGATTTGTTGGGCCGTGCGGTCGTTAGGATGGGGGCGAGGAGCACCACCCCCGGACCCGACGGCATCC
>NW_017033166.1:0-216 GCF_001483705.2 Eufriesea mexicana | reverse complement strand
TGGTCACCTCTCGAGTGCAAAGGGTTAATAGTGAGAAGAGGTGTGAGCATGTGATTGTGATAAATTAATAATATTTAAACTTAATACTTGTGTTTGATAATTTTCGTAATTAAATAAAGAATTGTTCTTATTGTCATTAATACTTCATCCACCACTAACAAATTAAATATAATAGCTTTAATATTAAAATTTTCAAAAAATCAAGAAGTGAAGTTC
>NW_017033165.1:0-216 GCF_001483705.2 Eufriesea mexicana | reverse complement strand
ACCGAATGAGAGACGTACGAGTGGAACGATTTATGAATGTATGGATCTGTGGATGTATGGATGATTAGATGTATGGATCGATGGGTGTATGGGTAGGTGCTTGTATGGATCGATGGATCTATGGTCCGATGGATGTATGGATGGGAGGATGAATGGATGAATGGATGTATGGAAAGATGGAGGTATGGGTGTATGTATGTATGGATGAATGGTTGT
>NW_017033164.1:0-216 GCF_001483705.2 Eufriesea mexicana | reverse complement strand
CTTTTACAGGTGCAATTAGACGATAATTATACTAGTCATGATTAACAGCTAAAATGACGAATGCAAAAGAATTGCTCGGTTAATGGAATTACGTCGCTTTACACGCAAGATTAAGTTTTAACATTGACAACGTAGATTGGAAAGAAAATCAAGGATAGCATAATTTTCGAGTTGATTTTTAATTGAAGTCGAGGAAGGTAGCTCCTGCCAATGTCG
>NW_017033163.1:0-216 GCF_001483705.2 Eufriesea mexicana | reverse complement strand
AAGCTAACGTGCCGAGACCACTATTACTGGCCACCCCAAAGCCAAACAGAGCATATTGGAGCATATTAGGGCGCAGAAACCAACCGAATAGTGGTGTACAGCACAGAAAAAATAATATCCTATCGTAACATAGCCACACGTAACATAACCAATCGTAATTTAACTGAACTTAACATCACGAGACAATTAATGCTGGCCTCCACAAAGAAAGGCTGT
>NW_017033162.1:0-216 GCF_001483705.2 Eufriesea mexicana | reverse complement strand
CTAACCCAACCTAACCTAGCGAAACGTAGTAAAACTCAGCCTAACGTGCCGAGACCACTATGGTTGGCCTCCCCTGATACGGGTAGAGCATATTACTGCACATTAGAGCGCAGAAATGCACCGAATATCAGTGAAGGGCACAAAAGTCAGAGTACCATATCCTAACCTAGCCAAATAGGACACACCCAAACGTAGTCTAATTCAACCCAACATTGC
>NW_017033161.1:0-216 GCF_001483705.2 Eufriesea mexicana | reverse complement strand
TGGAAATGACGTAATTTCTTGGAACTGGCGCGCCGATAGACCTTCTGTCATGTTATGTTCTCCGGATACAAAATCGTGAAATTCGCCAGAAATGTTTCACAGAGGCTGCAAAAGTATTATCCGGAGAATTCTTGGAAATGACGTCATTTCTTGGAACTGGCTCGGCGACAGACCTCTTGTCCTGTTATGTTCTCCTGATACAAAATCGTGAAATTC
>NW_017033160.1:0-216 GCF_001483705.2 Eufriesea mexicana | reverse complement strand
CGACGAATGCCCGATTACGCGTGGACTTATACTACTTGCGAGGAGTCTACTGTGAGAACCTCAAAAGCAGTCTACTGGAAGGGGTGCAAGCGTAATTTATCAAAGTGGAAGAGAAAGAAATATCTATAGCCAAACTATCTTGGTTGATAATGAAGACTATCGATGTTGTAGATGGCGCGACTGACTTCTGGCGAGACTGAACTTAAGTATCAGTGG
>NW_017033159.1:0-216 GCF_001483705.2 Eufriesea mexicana | reverse complement strand
AGAGCGCAGAAATACACCGAATAGCAGTGGACTGGACAAAAGACAAAGCAATCATGTTCAAACATGACCAATCGTAACATAGCCATACCTAATGTAACTATGCCTCACGTGCCGCGACCACAATTGCTGGCCTTCCAGAGCCGAGCCGAAGAGAGTAGCGGATGGTAGTGCTGATAAGACCATAGAATCGCAGTTTATAGCACAATGGTCATAGCT
>NW_017033158.1:0-216 GCF_001483705.2 Eufriesea mexicana | reverse complement strand
GGTCGTGGCACGTAAGGCCCTGCTACGTTACACTGCTTGTGTTACGTTTGGTTATGTTTGGACTGAATAGCTCGGACTTTTGTGCTATACACGGCTATTCGGCGGTCTTCTGCGATCTACTCAGCTCTAATATACTCTGCTTGGCACTTGGGCGGTCAGCAACCGTGGTCTCGGCACGTATGGTGGAGTTACGCTGCGCTTGGTTAGGCTACGCTT
>NW_017033157.1:0-216 GCF_001483705.2 Eufriesea mexicana | reverse complement strand
GTTAGGCGATCTATTCACCAAGCTGTAGAAGGTTATAGATTTTGAACAGACCTATTCTCTGGCGAGTAGACGGCTGTACTTGCCATTGGTTGAAGGAGAAAGGCGACCTATTCACCAAGCTATAACCGATTATAGACTTTCAATAGACCTATACTCCGGCAAGTAGATGACTGTACTTGCCATTGGACTGATGACGTTAGGCGCTCTAATCGCCAA
>NW_017033156.1:0-216 GCF_001483705.2 Eufriesea mexicana | reverse complement strand
AAGATCCATTCGTAGTGCTATAGCTATTACAATGCTGCGGAATCTGGCAGGAAAATACAATTTCATTGACATTTTCGACTAATATCGTGGAAAGCTAACTTACTTGCATAAACAAGGTGGAAAGAATCTAATGGCGTGATATAGCCATTTCATTACTATAGAATCTGGCTGGAAAGATCAATTTTATTGACGTTTTCGGCTAACATCGTGGTGAGC
>NW_017033155.1:0-216 GCF_001483705.2 Eufriesea mexicana | reverse complement strand
CTTATTAAATCCACAGGCATAGCACTGTAGCCGTTGACCAAGTCTGTACAGAAATGCCACTGATTCTATTCGCAATTCTGGAATGGCAAGAGGCAGATCCGTTCTTGTTTGAGATAGTAACAACTGAGTTAACAGTCCTGAGATTAGCAATCACCATAGTGCTGCAGCCATCGGTTTAATCAGACCACTGACGACTAAATTTCCGCAGAAGTCCTA
>NW_017033154.1:0-216 GCF_001483705.2 Eufriesea mexicana | reverse complement strand
ACGATATTAGTCGAAAATGTCAGTAAAATTGAATTTTCCCGCCAGATTTCAGAGCATTGCATTTGCTATAGCACGCCAATAGAATCTTTCATCCATGTCTATGCAAGAAAGGTAGCTGACCACGATATTAGTCGAAACTGTCAATAGAATTGTACTTTCCAGCCAGATTCCAGAGCATTGCAATGGCTATAGCTCGCCAAAAGAATATTTCATCCT
>NW_017033153.1:0-216 GCF_001483705.2 Eufriesea mexicana | reverse complement strand
TATAGCATTGCAATGGCTATAACTAGCCAGTAGAATCTTTCCTCCTTATTTGTGCAAGAAAGTTAGCTCAACACGATATTAGTCGAAAATGTCAATGAAGTTGAATTTTCGAGGCAGATTAAAAAGAATTATAATGGCCATAGCACGGCAATGGTATCTTCCCTCCTTATTTATAGAAGAAAGTTCCATCACCACTATATTATTCGAAAATGTCAA
>NW_017033152.1:0-216 GCF_001483705.2 Eufriesea mexicana | reverse complement strand
AAAATGTCAATAAAATTGAATTTTCCAGCCAGATTCTGCAGCATTGCGATGGCTATAGCACGCTAACAGAATCTTTTCTCGTTATTTAGGCAAGAAAGTTTGCTCACCGCGATATGAGACGTAAATGTCAATTAAATTGTTCTTTCCTGCCACATTCTGCAGGACTGCAATGGCTATAGCTCGCCAATAGAATCTTTCCTCCTTGTTTATGCAAGA
>NW_017033151.1:0-216 GCF_001483705.2 Eufriesea mexicana | reverse complement strand
AAACATTCATATATCCACCCATACAACCACCATCCATACGCACATCCATCCATACGTCCATACGTCCGTACGTCCACACGTACATCCACACATATATGCACACACACATTCATACCTCCAAACATACATCCTCCACACATACGTCCATCCATACATACGTCGATCCATCCATACGTCCATCCATCCCTACATCTATCTATCCATACATACATCCAT
>NW_017033150.1:0-216 GCF_001483705.2 Eufriesea mexicana | reverse complement strand
TTCAATTGTATTCAGTTCTTACATAACATAGTACATTCATAGGTATTTACATACATACGAATTGTCATTTTATTAATTTTTCATTTTATGATACACATTCTAGTACATGCACGTAATTAAAATAAATTAATATATATTTTTCCTTAAACAAACATTTAAATTGTTTTATTTAAAAAATGATTTTTGAAATGCAATTTTACTTATTGAAACTTAATA
>NW_017033149.1:0-216 GCF_001483705.2 Eufriesea mexicana | reverse complement strand
ACTGGTATCGCGCTATTCCTATAGGGCTAGTATGCAATTTAAAAGAAGGTGCACAGATTATTGCAATAATTTGTTCGATAGCGTCGAGTCCTGTTAAATGTGTTGCTTCGACTAATGTTGTTAATTAAATCCAATTGACTCGTGTATCCTCACTCAGTGCTTCGTTATGCTGAACTAGCTAGCCTTGCTGTATTCATTTCGTTCCTTTAAATATTG
>NW_017033148.1:0-216 GCF_001483705.2 Eufriesea mexicana | reverse complement strand
GGATTTGGTTTGGATATCTTGGACTCTCGTGGTTTACGCTGCTATCCGGTGAATTTCTATGCTCTGCTCTTCTCTTCTATACTCAACTGGACTCTGGGCATTCCACCAATAGCGGTTGCGGCAAGTTAGTTTCAGATACGTTTCGTCTGGCTGTGTCAGGTATGGATAGGTGAGGACGGGGTATCTCTGACCCTTGTGCTATACGCCGCCTTTCTA
>NW_017033147.1:0-216 GCF_001483705.2 Eufriesea mexicana | reverse complement strand
GAAGAAGTCTATTCAAAATATATAATCTGTCATTTCTTGGTGATTAGATCGCCTAACGCCTTCTATCCATTGGCAAGTACGGCCATCTGCTTGCCAGAGAATAGGTCTATTCAAAGTCTATAACCTGCTGTAGCTTGGTGAACAGATCGCCTCACGCCTTCAATCCAATGGCACGTGCAGCCATCTACTTGCCAGAGAATAGGCCTATTCAAGATC
>NW_017033146.1:0-216 GCF_001483705.2 Eufriesea mexicana | reverse complement strand
TATACATTCTCGACTAATATCGTGGTGAACAAACTTCCTCGCATAAGTAAGGCGGATAAAATCGAGTGGCGTGACATAGATATTGCGTTGCTATAGGAACGGACTTGAAAGTTCAATTTTATTGACCCTTTCGACTAATATCTTTGTGAACATGCTTTCTTGCATAAATAAGGAGGAATGGTACATTTAGCGTGCTATATCCATTGCAATGCTATC
>NW_017033145.1:0-216 GCF_001483705.2 Eufriesea mexicana | reverse complement strand
TATGTATGGATGTATGGATGTATGGATGTATGGATGTATGGATGTATTGATGTACGAATGTATTGATGTACGGATGCGCGGATGTATGGATGTATTGGTGGATGGATGTATGTTTTGATGTATGTATGAGTGTATGAATGGATTGATGGATTTTTGGATGGATGTATGGTTCGATGGATGTATGGATGGGTGGATCTATGGATGGATGGATGTATG
>NW_017033144.1:0-216 GCF_001483705.2 Eufriesea mexicana | reverse complement strand
ATGGATGTATGGATGGACGGATGTGTAGTTGGCAGGATATATGGATTGATGGATATATTGATGCACAGATGTATGGATGCATGAATGTATGCTTGTATGGAAGTGTGTATGGATATTTTCATGGATGTATGTGTGGATGTTTGGATGGATGTTTGGAAGGATGTGTGTATGGATGTATGTATGGCAGAATGTGCCTGTGTACTTATGGATATATGT
>NW_017033143.1:0-216 GCF_001483705.2 Eufriesea mexicana | reverse complement strand
GCCCCTGGGGACGCCAACAGTAGTGGACGCTGCCCGTTTGGTTGAGTTAGGTTACGATTGGTTGTGTTACGATTTGTTGGGGTAGGAGATAGTAGCTTCGACATTTGTGCTACTCACTGACATTCGGCGGATTTCCGCGCTCTATTGCGCTTTAATATGCTCAGCTTGGGTCCGGGAAAGACAGCAATACTGGTACCGGCAAATTATGTTGAGTTA
>NW_017033142.1:0-216 GCF_001483705.2 Eufriesea mexicana | reverse complement strand
AAACCGAATAACAGTGTATAGCACGAAAGGCGGATCTACACTCACCGAATTTAACCAAACCTACCCTAACCAAGATTAGCATAACTCGATCTACCGTACAACTAGCACTATAGCTCGCATGCTCAGATTCGGGCAGAGCATTGTATAGCAATTTATAGCGAAGAAATCCACCGCATTGTAGTGAATAGCACAGAAGCCGAAGAGATCCTGGCATAA
>NW_017033141.1:0-216 GCF_001483705.2 Eufriesea mexicana | reverse complement strand
TGTGCCCTACACTGCTATTCGTTGGATTTCTGCGGTCTACTGTGCTAAACCGTATTCTGCTTGATTCTGGTCAGGCCAGCAATAGTGGTCTCGGCACGTTAGGTTTAGCTATGTTACTTATGTTTTGTTTGCGCAGCGTCTGGTTACCTTGGTATACCTTCAGCTTTTGTGCCGTACACAGCAAAGCGGTGCTTTTCTGCGCTCTACTCTGCTCTA
>NW_017033140.1:0-216 GCF_001483705.2 Eufriesea mexicana | reverse complement strand
ATTGCATTGATTTAGAATGTGTATGGAAAATTCAAATTTATTGACATTTTCGACCAACATCGTCGTGAGCTTACTTTCTTGCGCATATAACTCGGAAAGATTCTATTGCCGTGCTATAGCCGTCGCAATACTATAGAATCTGGCTGGGAAGTACAATTTTGATGAAATTTTCGACTAACCTCGTGGTGAGTTATCTTTCTTGCATAACTAAGGAGG
>NW_017033139.1:0-216 GCF_001483705.2 Eufriesea mexicana | reverse complement strand
CATTGCTCTTCTGTACTCCGCTCGACTCCGGGGAGTCCAGTAATAGTGTTCTTGGCCCGTTTGCTTGAGTTAGGCTACTTTCTGTTAGGTTATGTTAGTTTGGGTTAGGCTTGGGTTGCATTGCATTTCGCGGCATATACTTTTTCCCGGCGGGATTCTGCGCTCTAGGTTGCTCTACTATTACTATGCTCAACTCTCGGGATCCGAGCAATAGTG
>NW_017033138.1:0-216 GCF_001483705.2 Eufriesea mexicana | reverse complement strand
TCGAACTTGTCAATATAATTATATTTTCCAGCCAGATTCTGTTGCACTGCAGTGGCAATGGCAGGCCAATGCAATTTTTCCTCCTTATTTACGCAAGAAAGTTAGCTCACCCCCACAACTGTCGTTTATGTGAATGAAATTAATATTTCCAAACAGATTCTATAGCATTGCAATGGCTATAGCACCCCAATAGAATCTTTCCTCCTTATTTATGCA
>NW_017033137.1:0-216 GCF_001483705.2 Eufriesea mexicana | reverse complement strand
TCAGCTATTCGGCGGACATCTGCGCTATACATTGTTCTACTAAACTATGCTCGACTCTCGGGAATCCTGCCTTTGTGGTCGCGGCACGTTAGGATGTGTCATATTACGTTCGGCTTGGTTAGGTTGCGTTGTGTCAGGTGAGGATAGCTTCGCCTTTTGTGCTGAGCACTGCTGTTCTATGGACTTCTGCGATCTTCTATGCGCTATCGCTCTCTG
>NW_017033136.1:0-216 GCF_001483705.2 Eufriesea mexicana | reverse complement strand
GTATAAGCTTGGTTAGGGTGTGTTTGACATTTGTGCCATGCCCTGCTATTCGTTGGATTACTGCGTCCCACTGTACTCAAGTATATTCCGCTTGGCTATGGGGAGGCCAGCAGTAGTGGTCTCGGCACAATAGGTTCAGTTAGATTAGCCTGGCTTGGCTAGGTTAGGATAGGTTTGGTTAGGTTGGCTTCGTCTTTTGCGCTATACACTGCTATT
>NW_017033135.1:0-216 GCF_001483705.2 Eufriesea mexicana | reverse complement strand
AAGTATGGCTAGCGTAGTCACTGAATGGCTCGGTTATAGCTAGAGATATTTACAACTGACCCTATGGATCATAGGACATCCACCAACAGCGCACTGTAGCCGCTGGATTGGGCTGTTCAATGCTGGCTCCATTTATATAGCAATCCTAGTATGACAAAAGACAGATACATCATACCTCGGGATATTTACAACTGATAACAAGGTACTAAGTCCAGC
>NW_017033134.1:0-216 GCF_001483705.2 Eufriesea mexicana | reverse complement strand
GATGTACACCGCTATTTGGTGGATTCGAGCGCTCTACATTGCTCTACTATAATCTGTTCGACTCTCGGGAGTCCATCAATAGTGGTCCAGGCCCGTTATATTTAGTTAGGCTACGTTCGGTTGCGTTAAGTTGTTTTGGGTTACGTTTGGCATGATTTGACTTTCGTAGTATACACTGATATTCGGTGGATTTCTACGGTCAACTGTGCCTTACTA
>NW_017033133.1:0-216 GCF_001483705.2 Eufriesea mexicana | reverse complement strand
TCTACTTTGTTCTACTACATTCTGCATGGCGCTGGTGCGGCCGGCAATAGTGGCCACGGCACGCTATGCTGGGATATGTTACGTTTGATTAGCTGACGTTGGTGTGGGTTAGGTTTGGGTAGCTTTGACTTTTCCTTGATACGCTGATATTCAATGGATTTCTGCGCTCTGCTCTCCTGTAATATGTCCTGCTGGGCTCTGGGAGTGCCAGCAACA
>NW_017033132.1:0-216 GCF_001483705.2 Eufriesea mexicana | reverse complement strand
AAAGTAAAATCAATTTTTGAGAAACAAGGTGCACCTCATTTTCGATTTTTAGTGTACATCGAGAAACGTAAAGATTACAGAAAGCTTGTGTAAGTTCAATGAACCCTTTAGGCACCATTTACATCTCGAGGCTTCTTTTGTGGGTCCTATCTCCCGTTTTCGAGTGATAAATTAGATAATACTGTACTTTTTAAATGTAAAATCTTCGTTCTCGAC
>NW_017033131.1:0-216 GCF_001483705.2 Eufriesea mexicana | reverse complement strand
CTTCTCCAGAAAACCGGCGACAAAAGACAAAAGACAAAAAGCAGGAGAAGGGATCGCCCCCTCCCATCAATAGGACGTAGAGTTTATTTTCACTCCAACAGATAGGATACGTTTGGCTACTTTATGTTGGCTTAGGTTACGTTTGGAATGCTCCGACTTTTCTGCTATACACTGCGATTCTGAGGATGTCTGCGCTCTACTCTCGTCTAATATGTA
>NW_017033130.1:0-216 GCF_001483705.2 Eufriesea mexicana | reverse complement strand
CGTGTTGATCGTGTGGATCCGCCACAGTCACGCCGGCTACCCAGAGAGCACTTCATTCCTGAACACTCCGCAGCGAAAGGGCTAAGGGTTAAGCTTGGGGGTTGCTTAGATGGCGTAAGGGTTCGCGAGTTTGGTAACGAATGTAGGGAATGCACGAAAAGATCGTGTCTGCGACCGAGAGCGGCAATTTTTACGGACCTTAAACCGCGATTAATT
>NW_017033129.1:0-216 GCF_001483705.2 Eufriesea mexicana | reverse complement strand
AGTTAGGATAGCATAACTTGGTATTATGTGATATACACTGTAATTCGGTGGATTTCTGCGCTCCTTACTGCCCTACTATGTCCTGCTTGACTCTGGGGAGGCCAGAATAAGTGGCAATGTCACGGTAGTCTCTGTTATTCCACGTTTGGTAACGTTCCGACTGGTTACGATAGGATAGTGTAGCTGTATACCGCTATTCGGAGAATTTATACGCTC
>NW_017033128.1:0-216 GCF_001483705.2 Eufriesea mexicana | reverse complement strand
TTCCTGGATATTCAGACGGGGTATTCCCTCTCGTTTTTTGAAGCGTCTTGTAAACGGAACAGCCTTTACAATTTGCTGGATAATGACCATTGCAGAGGAAACAGGTATATGGTGTGTCTTTGCTTTTCACTCCTGCGTTGGATGATCACCAGAACATTTCACACAATAATATGCCTTAATGCAGCATTCTTTCCTATGACCGTATTCTTGACAGCG
>NW_017033127.1:0-216 GCF_001483705.2 Eufriesea mexicana | reverse complement strand
GTCAATGAAATTTAATTTTCCAACCAGATTCTATAGCATTGCAATGGCAGTAGCACGCCAATAGTACCTTTCATCCTTATTTATGCAAGAAAGGTAGCTCAGCACGATATTAGTCGAAACTGTCAATAAAATTGAATCTACCAGGCACATAATGTATCATTGCAATGGCTACAGCACTCAAAAAGCATCTTTCCCCCTTACGTACGCAATTAAGAT
>NW_017033126.1:0-216 GCF_001483705.2 Eufriesea mexicana | reverse complement strand
GTTGTATATAATATCTATATACATATTATGATTTATATTTCATTTATATGTTGTATTATATTCTACATATACAGGGTGTCCTACGTAACTTTAATCGGATTTTTCAAGTACTTTCGATAATCTGACAAGAAAATATTTTGAACAAAAGTAGATCAGTTTTCGGTTGGCTATACGGTACAGTAGAAACAAATTTCAAAAAAATTTTTTTTTTTTTTT
>NW_017033125.1:0-216 GCF_001483705.2 Eufriesea mexicana | reverse complement strand
TTGACATTTTCGACTAATATCGTGGTGAGCAAACTTCCTTGCGTAAGTAAGGAGGAAAGATGTTTTCGAGTGCTCTAGCCATTCCAATGGTACAGAATGTGGCTGGAAAATACAATTTTATTGACATGTTCGACTAATATCGCGGTGAGCTAACTTCCGTGCGAAAATAAGGAGGAAAGATTCTATTGGTGTGCTATAGCCATTGCAGTCCTATAG
>NW_017033124.1:0-216 GCF_001483705.2 Eufriesea mexicana | reverse complement strand
TAGGTTTGGTTAGGTTACGATTCATTACGTTAGGTTCGTACAGGCAAAGTTTGGTTTGGTAGGATTCGTTACGTTTTGTGAGGTTAGGTTAGGTTAGGTTACATTGGGTTAGGTTCAGATAGGTGAGGTTTGGTTAGGTAGGTTACGTTAGGATTTGTGAAATTAGGTTAGGTTAGGTTATGCTGGGTTAGGGCAGGATAGGTTAGGTTAGGGTAG
>NW_017033123.1:0-216 GCF_001483705.2 Eufriesea mexicana | reverse complement strand
TGGGGACCCGTGTGCTCTACTGTGCTCTACCACGTTCTGCTTGTCACTGGGGAAGCCAGCAATTGTGGTCGCGGCACGTTATGTCTAGTTACTCTACGTTCGGAAGTGTTAAGTTTGGATATGCTAGGATAGGGTAGCTTTGACTTTTGTGCCATACACTGCCACACGGTGGATTTCCGCACCCTACTCTGCTCTAATATGTTCTGATTGGTTCCT
>NW_017033122.1:0-216 GCF_001483705.2 Eufriesea mexicana | reverse complement strand
CTTGCATTAACAAGGAGGAAGAATACTATTGGCGTGCTATTGCCGCTGCAATGCTATATAATTACCCTGGAAAATTCAATTTTATTGACATTTTCGGACAATATCGTGGTGAACTGACGTCCTTGCATATATAAGGAGGAAGAATACTATTTACGTGATATTGCCATTGCAGTGCTATATAATCTGGCTGGAAAATTTAATTTTATTGATATTTTC
>NW_017033121.1:0-216 GCF_001483705.2 Eufriesea mexicana | reverse complement strand
GGCCTTTTTCTGATTAAAATTTCTTGAATTTTTGGAGTTCTTTGAGGGAGAAAATTTTTATTTCAATATTAAGTAAAAATGAGAAATTTAACCCGTTACGCACGCACTTTGCATTTTTGCACTTTCTTTCACTATAAATAATTTATTATAATAATTTCTAAGCTCGGTGATACCATTTATGCTAAAGTAAAATAAAAGAAAATCATGTGTATGTCA
>NW_017033120.1:0-216 GCF_001483705.2 Eufriesea mexicana | reverse complement strand
ATATTTTTGCGAATTCTTAATTCCTATGCTATAATATTTGTCGCTGCTCTTTAAATATTAATATTAAAGTATAGTAATAATAATGACTTTCTACTATAAATTTACTTGGATTCATTTAATATATTCATATGTAATAAATTGCCTAATCAATGTTATTTATATCTAAAGATATATTTTTTTCTAAAAGTTTCGAACTTTGTTTCATGTGTTCGTAGT
>NW_017033119.1:0-216 GCF_001483705.2 Eufriesea mexicana | reverse complement strand
GGTGAGGTAAGGTTATGCGTGGTTTGGTTAGGATAGCTTTGACTATTGTGCTATTGGCTGCCACTCTGTGCATTTTTGCCCACCATTGTGTACTAGCATGCTCTGCCTGGCTCTGGGATGGCCAGGAATATTGGTCTCGTCACGACATGTTTTGTTGCACTTCGTTTGGCTAGGTTAGATAAGGACAGGTTAGGACAGAGTATGTCTGCTTTTGTG
>NW_017033118.1:0-216 GCF_001483705.2 Eufriesea mexicana | reverse complement strand
AGTGGTATCAGCACGTTACGTTGAGTTAGGCTACGATTGGTTACTTTACGGTTTGTCAGGTTACGGTTGTCCAGCTTCTGCTCTTGCGCTATACACGGCTTTTCGGCGGATTTCTGCACACTACTGTGCACTAATTCGTTCAGCTTGGCCCTCGGAGTGCATGCAGTAGTGGGATCAGCACGTAACGTTTGGTTATGTTACGTTTGATTGGGTCAG
>NW_017033117.1:0-216 GCF_001483705.2 Eufriesea mexicana | reverse complement strand
ACAACGTCATTAGTCGAAATTGTCAATAAAATAGAACTTTTCATTGAGATTATACTGCAACGCAATGGCTATAGCAAACCATTAGAGCCTTACCTCGTTGTTTACGCAGAAAAGAATGCTCACCTCAGTATTTGACGAAAATGTCAATAGAACTGAACTTTTCTGGCAGATTCTACTGCAATGCAATGGCTATACCAAACCAATAGAATCTTTCCA
>NW_017033116.1:0-216 GCF_001483705.2 Eufriesea mexicana | reverse complement strand
CTCTATATTGCTCTACCATACTCTGCTGGAATCTGGGGGGAGGGGGCGAGCAATAGTGGCCGTAGCACGTCATGTTGAGTTATGTTACGACTGTTTACGCTAGGTTAGGCCACTTTCGCAGGATATCTTCGACCTTAGTGATATTCACTGCATTGCGGTGTACTTCTGCGCACTACTGTGCTCTAGTACGTTCTGATTTTCTCTGTGGAGGCCAGG
>NW_017033115.1:0-216 GCF_001483705.2 Eufriesea mexicana | reverse complement strand
GTCAATAAAAATGTATTTTCCAGCCAGATTCTATAGCATTGCAATGGCTATACCACGATACTAGTGTTTTTCCTACTTAATTATGAAAGAAAGTTAACCCGCCACGATATTAGTCGAAAACGTAAATAATATTGAATTTTCCAGCCTTATTCTACTGTATTTCAATGGCTACATTATGCCAATAGTATCTATTGTCCATATTTATGCAAGGAAGTT
>NW_017033114.1:0-216 GCF_001483705.2 Eufriesea mexicana | reverse complement strand
TCACTTCAGATCAGATCATGTCAAGTCAGGTCAAGTCAGGTCCGGTCAGGCCAGGTAAGGTAGCGTCTGGTCAGGTCAGGTCAGCTCAGGTCAGCTCAGGTCATGTAAGATCAGGTCAGTGAGATGATGCCATGTCAGGTCAGTTCATTTCCAGCCAGGTCAGGCAAGGTCTGGTCAAGTTTGGTCAGGTCATGTCAGGTCAGATCAAGTCAGGTC
>NW_017033113.1:0-216 GCF_001483705.2 Eufriesea mexicana | reverse complement strand
TACATCCATACATCCATACATCCAGCCATCCGTATATCCGTCCAACTATACATCCACACATTCATACATCAATACATCCATAAACCCATCCATCCATACATTCATCCATCCGTACTTACATCATTCCATACATCCATCCATCCATACATCCAACCATTCATTCATCCATCCATCCACACATCCATTCTTATATACATCCATACATCCAAACATCGG
>NW_017033112.1:0-216 GCF_001483705.2 Eufriesea mexicana | reverse complement strand
CAATGCAAAGGCTATAGCAAACCAATAAGATCGCTCCACCTAATTTATGCAGAAAATCTTGCCCACCGCGATATTAGTCGAAAATGTCAATAGAATTAATCTTTTCAGTCAGATTCTACTGCAAAGCTATGGCTATAGCATGCCAACAGAATCCTTCCTCCTTATATACGCCGAAAAGTTTTCGCACCACCATATTAGTCGATAATGAGCTTTCCG
>NW_017033111.1:0-216 GCF_001483705.2 Eufriesea mexicana | reverse complement strand
AATCAGGTCAGGTCAGGACAGGTCAGGTCAGGCCATGATATGTCAGGTCAGGTCAGGTCAGGTTAGGTCAGGCCAGATCAGGTCAGGTCAGGACAGGTCAGGTCAGGTTAGGGTATGTTAGGTTAGGTTAGGTTAGGTTAGGTTAGCTTACGGTAGGTTAGGTTAAGATAGGTGATCTTAGGTTAGGTTTCATTAGATTAGGTTAGGATTGGTTGG
>NW_017033110.1:0-216 GCF_001483705.2 Eufriesea mexicana | reverse complement strand
AGCCTACCCTAACCTAGCCAGACGTAACATACCCAAACATAGCCTATCTCTAACTAAAATGACGGGACCACCATTGCAGGTTTCCAGGGAGACACACTGGGTGTACTAGGGCATACAAAAGCGCAGAAATACACCGCAATGCCGTGAAGAGCGCAAGAGCCGTAGAAGCCCTGACCCAAACTGACCTAATCTAGCTTAACCAAAGGCAGCGTGTCC
>NW_017033109.1:0-216 GCF_001483705.2 Eufriesea mexicana | reverse complement strand
TCGGGGTGTCTGCAGTTCTCTTCTGACCGCCATTACACCTTAAATTATCTTACAATTGAATCGTGGAAATTGTTTGGGAAAAATTTCGTTCCATTTGACGATGTAAAATTTTAATCACGTATACGAATATTTACGAATGTAAGTACCTATTATGCATGTTATTGTATGTCATGTAGAGACTAGACACATATTACCTGTCAAGCCTTTGCGATTACA
>NW_017033108.1:0-216 GCF_001483705.2 Eufriesea mexicana | reverse complement strand
CTAACTAAACCTAACGTGCCGCCACCACTACTGCTGACCTCCGCAGAGCCATGCGGCATATATAGAGGAGAGTTGGGCGCTGAAATAAATAGAGTCGCAGTGTACAGGAGAAAAATCATAGCTATCCCATCCTAACCCATCCAAACGTAATACAACCGAACGCAACATAGCTGAACCTAACGTGCCGAGACGACTACGGCTAGCCTATCCAGAGCC
>NW_017033107.1:0-216 GCF_001483705.2 Eufriesea mexicana | reverse complement strand
GTTATGTTACGTTCGGTTAGGTTTGGTTAGGGCAGGTTATGTTAGGGTATCTTTGACTTTTATACTTTGCACTGCAATGCGGCGGATTTCTGCTATCTACTGTGCTCTAGAACATTCTGGTTTAATCTGTGGAAGTCAGCAATAGTGGCCTTTGCACGAAAGGTTGCGTTATGTTACTTTTGGTTAGGTTAATTTGGGTTAGGACAGGAGAGGTCA
>NW_017033106.1:0-216 GCF_001483705.2 Eufriesea mexicana | reverse complement strand
CCAATGGATTTATTTGACCACTGATGATTTACGTTCCACATCAATTCAAGGTTAACCATTGTACAGAAGGCTTTCAGCTAGATTTATTTCCAATTGGCAATACGTTACATACAACGTCTACCAACAGAGCACACTTGCCGTTGGATTAATATGTTCAGTGATGTCATAGTTCATCGAGCATTTCTAGAATGGCAAACGACTGGCCCATTATTGCTC
>NW_017033105.1:0-216 GCF_001483705.2 Eufriesea mexicana | reverse complement strand
GTTAGGTTATGTCAAGCTCGGTCGGGTTATCTTTGACTTTCGTGCTGTACAATGTTTTTCGTCTTATCTCTGTGATCTTCTGTGCTCTGCTGCATTCTGCATTGCTCTGGGGAGGCCAGTAGCTGCGTTCGCGGCGCGTCATGTTAGGTTATTCTGCGTTTGTGTAAGTTATGTTAGGCAAAGTTAGGTTAGGATATGTTTGACTCTTGTGCTATA
>NW_017033104.1:0-216 GCF_001483705.2 Eufriesea mexicana | reverse complement strand
GCAGTGTACGTCACAAATGTTAAAGCTATCCTGACCAAGCTTAGCCTAAGCCAATCTAACCAAACAACGCCTGACCAAACCTATCGTGCCGAGATCACTATAGCAGTCCTGGTCAGAGCCAAACTCAAAACATTAGAGCACTGTAGGGCGCAGAGGTCAACCTAACAGCAGGCGATAGCGGTAAAGTCAAAACTATCCTCACCTAACCTAACCAAA
>NW_017033103.1:0-216 GCF_001483705.2 Eufriesea mexicana | reverse complement strand
AGGGTTTGCTACACTTTTTCGTTATATACGGCTATTCGTTCGATATCTGCGCTCTGCGTTATTACACAGGCATTCGATTGTCTCTGGGTATGTCAGCAATAGTGGCGTAGGCTCGTTATATTTAGCTTGGCTACGTTCGGCTTGGTAAGGTTCGGAAAGGTTAGGTTAGGATATCTTTGACTCTTGCGCTACTCAATCCAATGCGGTGGATTACTG
>NW_017033102.1:0-216 GCF_001483705.2 Eufriesea mexicana | reverse complement strand
CTGGTGGTCGGCTGAAATCGCGCAGCTCCGGGAGCTCTGCGAGCTCGCCCGGCACCAGTACACACGGACGCGTCGTCGTCGACGCGTGGTGTCCGTCGTGGAAATCGCGCGCCTCCATCGCGGGTACCGGTCCGCGGTGTGCGATCTCCGGACGGAGATTCGCAGAGACAAATCTCGGCAATGGAACGAACTCCTCTCGACGCACGAAAGCGATCC
>NW_017033101.1:0-216 GCF_001483705.2 Eufriesea mexicana | reverse complement strand
CATCCACTAATACATCCATCCATACATTCATCCATACATATATAAATCCATACATCCATACATCTATTCATCCATACATCCATACATCCGTACATCCATGCATATATCTGAACATCCAAACATCCATACACCCGTCAATCCATCCATGTACAACTTCATCCACCCATCCATACAGCCACACATCCATCCATCCACACATACATAAATCCTATCATC
>NW_017033100.1:0-216 GCF_001483705.2 Eufriesea mexicana | reverse complement strand
AAGGCTAACCGAAACCAACACGACGGTAACCAAACATAGCCTAGCCAAACCTGACGTGCCGAGACCGGTGTTGCTGTCTCCCCAAAGCCAAGCAGTTCATGCTGGAGCACAGAAGAGCACTGAAATCCTCCGAAAGAAGTGTACAGCACAAACTTATAGCTATCCTGACCAAACTAATCCTAACCCAACTTATCCGAACGTAATCTGATCCAACGT
>NW_017033099.1:0-216 GCF_001483705.2 Eufriesea mexicana | reverse complement strand
AGGAAAGATTCTACTGGCGTACTGTAGTCATTGCAAACATATAAAATCTGGCTGGAAAATTCACTTTTATTGACGTTTTCGACTATTATCGTGGTGACCTAGCTTTCTTGGAAATATAGGGAGGAAAGATTCTACTGGCATGCTGTACCTATAGCAATGCTGTAGAATCTGGCTGGAAAATTCAATTTTATTGACATTTTCTACCAACATCGTGAT
>NW_017033098.1:0-216 GCF_001483705.2 Eufriesea mexicana | reverse complement strand
TTCGTCGATAGAGCCTTAGACAAATCGGTTCGAGAGATCGGGATTCGTCTTCTTGTGTACAGCCGCGAATTTTTTAATTAAAAATCCCGCAACGCGATTTTTCTCGCGTGCTTTAATCTCGCGGTGGCAACGAAGCAATTTTGAAAATTTCGCCTTATCCACCGGCGAAATTAATTGTAAAATGGTAGCAATTTCCCCGGGCAGGGGAGTTCACCG
>NW_017033097.1:0-216 GCF_001483705.2 Eufriesea mexicana | reverse complement strand
TATTATAATTAAATATTGTAATTAACGATTTTGAAATTTATTTATAATGATATAATCATAATATTATTTAAAGAGGGAAACAAAAAGTATTTTATTAACGTCAGTCTAAAATTTTCAAATATCTTTCTTCGATGATTTACAATGGTTTACATTGTGTTTTCTATTACCTCTGTTACTAACGGGTTTAAATAAACAAACAATGGAAATAATTACAAA
>NW_017033096.1:0-216 GCF_001483705.2 Eufriesea mexicana | reverse complement strand
TTACCAAGCTATAGCAGATTATATATTTTGAATAGACCTTTTCTCTGACATGTAGATGGCTGTGCTATCCATTGGATTGAAGGCGTTTGGCTGTCTATTCACCAAGCTATAACAGGTTATAAATTTTGAAAAGCCTATTCTCTTGCAAATAGTTGGCTGTCCTTGCCATTGGTTGAAGACGCTAGGCGACCTATTAACCAAGCTATAACAGATTAT
>NW_017033095.1:0-216 GCF_001483705.2 Eufriesea mexicana | reverse complement strand
GTGCTATACGCTGCTATTCGGTGGACTTCTGCGCTCTACTATGCTCCACTATATTCTGCTTGGAGCTGCGGAGGCCAGAAATAGTGGTCTCCGCACATTTGGTTCAGTTACGTTACGTTTGGCTATGCTACGCCTGGATAGGCAAGGACATGGTAGCTTTTACACTTGTGCTATGCACTGCTATTCGCTGGATTCCTGCGACTTACTGTGCTCTAT
>NW_017033094.1:0-216 GCF_001483705.2 Eufriesea mexicana | reverse complement strand
GAGTTAATGACATTAATGACACGAGTTAATTTTTCCTAAAAAGAAAATTTCCACTTATACTTGAACCCTAAAATGAATTTTCATATCTTTCTATTCTCAAACCCTTCCATCGAAAAATTTCCTTCTTATTCGTGTCATTTTTATCCTAATCAAATATAAACTAAAAATAATGACAGTCAATGAACAATCTTTCAACATCTCCAGCTTCACCCTAAA
>NW_017033093.1:0-216 GCF_001483705.2 Eufriesea mexicana | reverse complement strand
CTATAGCACTCAAAAAGCATCTTTCCTCCTTACTTACGCAAGGAAGCTAGCTCACCACGCTATTAATCGAGAATGTCAATGAAATTGTATTTTCCAGGAGGATTCTACAGCATTGCGACGGCTATAGCACACCAATTGAATCTTTCCTCCTTTTTAGTGCAAGAAAGTTAGCTCACAGCGATATTAGCTGAAAATGTCTATAAAATTGGATTTTGC
>NW_017033092.1:0-216 GCF_001483705.2 Eufriesea mexicana | reverse complement strand
TTCAATTTTATAGACATTTTCGACGAATATCGTGGTGAGCTGACATCGCTGCATAAATAAGGAAGAAAGATTCAATTGGCACGCTATAGCCATGGCAGTGCTATAGAATCTGCCTGCAAAATTCAATTTTATAGACATTTTCGACTAATATCCTGGTGAGCTAACTTTCTTGCATAAATACGGAGGAAAGATTCTATTGGCGTGCTATAGCCATTG
>NW_017033091.1:0-216 GCF_001483705.2 Eufriesea mexicana | reverse complement strand
TTTCATCCTTTCGTAACCGAGTTATCGACTGTGGTCTACTGCTTCGACGAAACTTGGCTGGCTGTTGCTAGCGCACTCGACGAAGGCGTCCTAGCGCGAGATTTACGTGATCGAAGAAATCGGAGAAACGGGGAAAAACATGGGCGAGAGAGTGTCATTATCAAACTCGGTAGCCCTAGAACGAAAGCAAGGAAAGGCAAAGCGAGGAAGACATCC
>NW_017033090.1:0-216 GCF_001483705.2 Eufriesea mexicana | reverse complement strand
CATCCATACATCCATCCATTCATACATCCATCCACTCATATATCCAACCAAACATACAACCATACATACATCAATACGTACATCCATCCATCCATTCATCCATACATACATCCATCAATACGTCCTCCTTGACATACATCCATCCATCCATATATCCACCCATCCAAACATCCATCCAACCATACATACACCCATACATACATCCATACATCCATT
>NW_017033089.1:0-216 GCF_001483705.2 Eufriesea mexicana | reverse complement strand
CGGCACCACGGGAAGCCGCCGAAGTCTCTGATGCGCGAGGGGAACGTCGTGGTCGAGGGATGGTACCAGATAAAATACCTCGGTCTCCTACTCGATAGCCACAGGAAATTCGATGAACATTTTCTCGCGCTGGAACCACACCTGGAAGTTATGGCGGGGACGCTGTGTCGTCTGCTTCCCAACCTGGGAGGGCCAGACGGGAGGGTGCGCCGCCTC
>NW_017033088.1:0-216 GCF_001483705.2 Eufriesea mexicana | reverse complement strand
AGCCAACTTCCTTGCAAAAGTAAGGAGGAAAGTTCCTTTTGGCGTGCTGTAGCCATTGCAATGATATAGAATCTGGCTGGAAAGTGCAAATTTTATTGACATTTTCGGTTAATATCGTGGTGAGCTGACATCCTTGCATAAGTAAGTAGGAATGATACTTCGGGAGTGCTATAACCATTGCAATGATATGGAATGTGCCTGGCAGTTTCGATTTTA
>NW_017033087.1:0-216 GCF_001483705.2 Eufriesea mexicana | reverse complement strand
CAACCTAACTTTCCGTGTCCACTATTTTTGGCCTCCCCATCTCCATGCAGAACATATTAGAGGTGGGTAGAGCACAAATATCCGTCGAAACGCAAAGCATAGCACAATAATCGAAGTTACCCTATCCTAACATGCCCAAACGTAACATAACCGAACGTGGCTTATTTCAACCTAAAGTGCCGAGACCACTATAGCTAGCCACCAGAGCCTAGCAGA
>NW_017033086.1:0-216 GCF_001483705.2 Eufriesea mexicana | reverse complement strand
CAGCCTGATTCCATAGCATTCCGACGGCTATAGCACGTCAATTGAATCTTTCCTCCGTATTTAGAAAATAAGGTTGGCTCACCACGATATTACTGGAAAATGTAAAGAAAATTGTATTTTCCAGGAAGATTCTATAGCTTTGCAATGCCTATTGCACGAAAATAGAACCTTTCCTCCTTATTTATGCAAGAAAGTTATCGCACAGCGATATTAGCC
>NW_017033085.1:0-216 GCF_001483705.2 Eufriesea mexicana | reverse complement strand
TATAATTAACTAATTTATTGTCTTCTTGTAGATATAGTATTTGACAGTTTTTAATGATTGGCATGCCAAATTGATTGACTAAGAAAATAGAAATATAATTAACTAATTTATTGTCTTTTTGTAGATATTATATATGACAGTTTTCAATGATTGACCACGAAAATAAAACTATAATTAACTAATTTATTGTCTTCTTGTAGATATAGTATTTGACAG
>NW_017033084.1:0-216 GCF_001483705.2 Eufriesea mexicana | reverse complement strand
AATCCACCGCATTGCTGTGTGCAGCTAGAAAGACAGGTATAACGAACCATACCTGACCTAATTAAACCTTCCCAACCGTAGCACAGCTCACCAAAACGTGCGGAGACCTCTATTGCTGCGGTCCGCAGAGTTGTGCAGAACATACTAGAAGAGAGTAGAGCGCAGGAGTTAATAGAATCGCAGTGTATGGCACAGCAGTCATATGTATCCAAACCT
>NW_017033083.1:0-216 GCF_001483705.2 Eufriesea mexicana | reverse complement strand
ACTCTCGATTATTAACACATTGTTGACGGATGACGAGTTAACTCGTGGTTGCACTTGCATTATGTATTTCAATTTATGAAACCTAGGCTGATATAGAATATTACGTGATTTTGAAAGTGATTTTGAAGATTGGATTAGAAAATAATAGTCGGTGACATGACATAGTTTCTGTGTAAAATTGCCATAGTAGAATTAACAGTAATATAATATAATAAT
>NW_017033082.1:0-216 GCF_001483705.2 Eufriesea mexicana | reverse complement strand
GCCAGAGAATTGGTCTATTCAATATCTGTAACCTGCTATCGCTTGGTGAATATATCGCCTAACCCCTTCAATCCAATGGCATGTACAGCCATCTACTTGCAAGAGAATGAGTCCAGTCAGAATCTAAAAGCTGCCGTAGCCTAGTGATTAGACCGCCTAAGGCCTTCAATCCAATGACAAGTACAGCCATCCACTTGCCAGATGATATATCTATAC
>NW_017033081.1:0-216 GCF_001483705.2 Eufriesea mexicana | reverse complement strand
ATCAACACGCGGAAAAATTCGAAAATGAATATTTAATTAATCTCAATACACGCAAAAATTCGATGATAGATCCATAAAATTATTTATATTTCGTTATCCCCCTTTAAATTTGTCAACTGCTCATTCTTCAAAATAGAGCCGTGGAAAATAAGCCATGGACAGCATAATAACTACACGAGTAAATTCTAAATCGACTGAAAGGGAACGATTGAAGAT
>NW_017033080.1:0-216 GCF_001483705.2 Eufriesea mexicana | reverse complement strand
CGCATAACGCCTTCAATCCAATGGCAAGTACAGCCATCCGCTTGCCAGAGAATAGGTCTATTCGAAGTATATAATTTGTTATAGCTTGTAGAATAGGTCGCCTAACGCCTTCAATCCAATGTCTAATACAGCCATCTACTTGCCAGAGAATATGTCTATTCAAAATCTATTACCTCTTATAGCTCGGTGAAAAGATCGCCTAACGCATTCAATCCA
>NW_017033079.1:0-216 GCF_001483705.2 Eufriesea mexicana | reverse complement strand
TTGACATTTTCGAGTAATACCGTGCTGAGCTGACTTCCTGGCTTAAGTAAGGAGGAAAGATGCCTTTTGAGTGCTATAGCCATTGCAATGATATAGAATCTGGCTGGCAAATCCAATTTTATTGACATTTTCGACTAATATCGGTGTGAGATGACTTTCTTGCATAAATAAGGTGGAAAGATTCTATTCTCGTGCTATAGGCATCGCAAAGCGATA
>NW_017033078.1:0-216 GCF_001483705.2 Eufriesea mexicana | reverse complement strand
TATGTTAGGTTGGGTTATGCTATGTTTGGTCAGGTTACGTTGGTATGGGATAGGTATCGAAAGTTTTTGACCTTTCTGCTATACACTGCAATTATATGGATTTTTGCGCTCTCCTCTGACGTGTCCTGCTTGGCTCTGGGAGGGCAGCAGTACTGGTCGCAGCACGTTATGTTGAGTTAGGCTTCGTTCGGCTACGTTATGTTTGCTTTGGCTATG
>NW_017033077.1:0-216 GCF_001483705.2 Eufriesea mexicana | reverse complement strand
AAGCAGAACATGGTAGAGCACAGTAGAGCGCAGAAGCCCTTAGGACATCAGTGTTGAGCACATCTGTTAGAATTATCCTAACCAAACCCATCCTCACCTAACACAACCAAACGAAATCTAGCTCCACCTAACGTGCCGCGACCAGTATTGCTTGCCTCCGCAGTGTCAAACAGATTACTATGTAGCAGAGCAGAGGGCAGGAATCCACCGAATGGC
>NW_017033076.1:0-216 GCF_001483705.2 Eufriesea mexicana | reverse complement strand
CTATAGAATCAGAATGAAAAATTCAATTTTATTAACATTTTCGACTAATAACGTGGTGAGCTACTTCTGTTGCATGAATAAGAATGAAAGATTTTATTGGCATGCTGTAGCAATTGCAATGCTATGGAATCTGACTGGAAAATTCAATTTTAATATCATTTTCGACTAATATCGTTGTGAGCTAATTTTGTTGCATAAATAAGGAGGAAAGATTCT
>NW_017033075.1:0-216 GCF_001483705.2 Eufriesea mexicana | reverse complement strand
ACCACGATATTAGTCGAAAATGTCAATAGAATTGGTCTTTTCAGTCAGATTCTATTGTAATGCGTTCGTTATAGCAAACCAGTCGATGCATTCCTCCTTTTTTGTGCATAAAAGTTTGCTCAACAAGATGTTAGTCGAAAATGACAATAAAACTCAATTTTTAAGTTAGATTCTATTGCAACGCAATGGATATAGCAATCCAATAGGATCTTTCCT
>NW_017033074.1:0-216 GCF_001483705.2 Eufriesea mexicana | reverse complement strand
GATGTATGTATGGATGGATGTATGAGTGGATGGATTTATGGATGTGTGGATGTATGGATGGATCGATGGATTATGGATGCATGGATGTATGGATGTATGTATGTATGGATTAACGAATGTATGGATGTACGAATGTGTGGATGTATGGATTTGTGGATGTATGTGTGTGTGGATGGATGGATGTATGAATGGATGTTCGTGTGGATGGCAGGATAT
>NW_017033073.1:0-216 GCF_001483705.2 Eufriesea mexicana | reverse complement strand
TCGACGATCGACGCGAAAAAGCGCGTCCGTACCCTCTCGGAGGCTGCCGTTGACCGGGATGGGATGGTGTTGGTGAGTGTTAATGGTGGGCACGCCCCCCGGTCCACCGGTACATGGTGGCGGCGATCGGTGAATACTTGGCGGGGCGCATGGTCGAGTATCCCGGACGATACTCGACTGTCGCGCGGGCGTCGAACTGCGGGGTTCCTCAGGCTT
>NW_017033072.1:0-216 GCF_001483705.2 Eufriesea mexicana | reverse complement strand
AAAAGTCGAAGGTATCCTAACCTAACCTAACCAACCGTAGCATGTCTCAAAGCAACGTGCCGCGACCACTGCTTCTGCCGTCCTCAGAGGCAAGCTGAGTGTAGTAGAGCGCAGTAGATTGCAGGAATATACCGAAAAACAGTGTAGAGCGCAAATGTAGAAGCTATACTAACCAAACGTGGCCTAACGTTACCTAACCTATCGTATCATAACCCA
>NW_017033071.1:0-216 GCF_001483705.2 Eufriesea mexicana | reverse complement strand
TCATTCTAAGTCCAGACACACTCGACATTTCCCAGAGCCACACTTATTCCATTCCCACATACAGACCATGAATTTTAAACTATACTTGTGTTTATATATTTCTATTATCGATTACATCTCCGATAAATCGTAGCGAAATTACTAATAATTTGTTTTGTTTTTCACATTGATGTTAACTGTGAATAATAAACATAATCGTTTATGATTTTCAAGAAA
>NW_017033070.1:0-216 GCF_001483705.2 Eufriesea mexicana | reverse complement strand
GTCCCTTGGGACGCCAGCAATGGTGGTCGTGGCACGTTTGTTTTCGTTAGGTTACGCTTTGTTGCGTTAGGTTTGGATAAGATTGGTCAGTATAGCTATGACTTTTGTGCTTTACACTGCTATTCGGTGGATCTCTGCGCTCTACTGTGCTCCAGTACATTCTGCATGGATAAGTGGAGGCCAGCAGTATTGGTCTCGGCACGTTAGCCTGAGTTA
>NW_017033069.1:0-216 GCF_001483705.2 Eufriesea mexicana | reverse complement strand
TTAGGTTGGGCTAGGCTACGTGTGGTTGGGTTATGTTTGTTCGTGTTAGGTTAGGATAGCCTACACTTTCGTGGTGTACACTGTTGTTCTGTGGACTTCTGCCCTCTACTGTGCTCCAAAGTGTACTGCTTGTCTCTCGGGTGGCCAGCAATGGTGGTTTCGTTACGTTAGGTTGAATTAAATTACGTTCGGTTACGTTATGGTTGGTTAGGTTTG
>NW_017033068.1:0-216 GCF_001483705.2 Eufriesea mexicana | reverse complement strand
GAAGGTTTCCTAACCTAACCCAACCTAATGTAACCTAACCAAACGCAGCAGAACCCGATATGAAGCGCCGTGACCATTGCTCCTGGACGCCCTAGGGCAAAGCAGAATACAGCCGAGCGCTGTAGATCACAAAGATCCGCCGAATGGCAGTGTATAGCACGAAAGTCAAGGAAGCATATTCTAACATAGCCAAACGTGACATACCCAAACGTATCC
>NW_017033067.1:0-216 GCF_001483705.2 Eufriesea mexicana | reverse complement strand
TAGAGGCTCGTCAGGTTGAGATAGGTTACGCTTCGTTATGTTACGTTCGGTTAGGTCAGGTGATGGTAGCTTTGACTTCAGTGCTATAGTCCGTTATGCGGTGGACCTATGCGCACTACAGTGCACTGATGCGTTCAGATTGACTCTGAGAAAGCCAGAAATAGTGGTCTCCGCACGTTACGGTGAGTCATGTTACGTTCGGTTAGGTTGGTTCTG
>NW_017033066.1:0-216 GCF_001483705.2 Eufriesea mexicana | reverse complement strand
CAGGTGTTTATTTCAATATTTTATACGTAGTTATTTTCAATCTAGTTATCGTCTCCCACACGTCATTTAATAAATTGGGACTGAGAGTTACCTCTCCAGTGCAAAGAGTTAATTTCACACATATTATCAACATTTCTGCCTACAAATTACCCCTCACTCCTTAAAAAAGGAAAAAATTATATTCCACAAGATTGAAACGAAGCAATCGTAGACTTT
>NW_017033065.1:0-216 GCF_001483705.2 Eufriesea mexicana | reverse complement strand
CATCCATTCATTCGTTCTTCCGTCCTTCCACCCACCCATTCATTCCCTCACACATCCATAAAACCATACATCCATAAATCCGTCCAACCATACAACCATCCATCCATTCATACAACCATACGTACATCCACACATCCATACATACACCCATATACACATCGATACATACATCCATCCAAACACCCATACATACATCCATACACAACCCATACATAC
>NW_017033064.1:0-216 GCF_001483705.2 Eufriesea mexicana | reverse complement strand
TATAGGCATGCTATAGCCATTGCAATTGTATATAATCTGCGTGCAAAATTCGATTTTATTGACATTTTCTACTAATATCGTTGTGAGCTAACTTTGTTGCATAAGTAAGGAAGAAATACCCTATTGGCGTGCTATAGTCATTGCGATGCTATTGGATCTGTCTGGAAAATTCAATTTTATTGACGTTTTCGGCTAATATCGTGGTGAGCTAACTTT
>NW_017033063.1:0-216 GCF_001483705.2 Eufriesea mexicana | reverse complement strand
ATTAATTTATAACTCCCTTGAGTCAATTACATCTTTACTCTTGTGTCCATTTATGAAATCTATCTTGTACTGAACACATATGGACATTGTCCAAAATTTACAATAAAAGATACAAGATGGATTTGAGAGTAGGAATTCCAAGTAATTAGTTCTTTTTTTATAACCGGTTTCTCGATTAATATTGCAATAAGTAACCGATTAATCGATCAATAAAAG
>NW_017033062.1:0-216 GCF_001483705.2 Eufriesea mexicana | reverse complement strand
AACTTAGCCGGACACAACCTAACAGAACGTAACATGACTCATCATAACGAGACGGGACCACTACTTCTGGCCTTGCCGGAGCCAAGCTGGAAATATCAGAGCACTGTAGGGCGCGGGAATCCATCTAGTAGCGGACTATAGCACTGAAGTCATAACTATCCTCTCCTAACAAGACCAACCTTAAGGTACCAAACGCAACATAACACAACCTAACGT
>NW_017033061.1:0-216 GCF_001483705.2 Eufriesea mexicana | reverse complement strand
CAAGCTATAACAGGTTATAGATTTTGAATAGACCTATTCTCTGGCAAGTAGATCGCTGTACTTCCGAGTGGTTGCAGCCGTTAGGCGACCTATTAACCAAGCTATAACATATTATAGATTTTGAATATACCTATTCTCTGCCAAGTAGGTGGTTTTACTTGCCATTGGATTGAAGGCGTTAAGCGTCCTATTCACAGTGTTATAACAGGTTATAGA
>NW_017033060.1:0-216 GCF_001483705.2 Eufriesea mexicana | reverse complement strand
ACAGAAGTCATAGCTATCCTAACCCACCAAACAACCCGAACCTAACCGAACGTAAGCTAACACAGCCTAACGAGCTGCGGCCACAATTTCTGGTCTCGCAACTGCAAATTAGAACGCATTAGATCACAGTAGCGAACAGAAATCCATCGAACTTCAGCTGACAGCGCAAAAGTCAAAGCTATCCAAACGTAACGTAACCAAACATAACATAAGCAA
>NW_017033059.1:0-216 GCF_001483705.2 Eufriesea mexicana | reverse complement strand
CAAGAAAGCTTGGTCACCACGATATTGGTCGAAAATGTCAGTAAAAATGTATTTTCCAGCCAGGTTCTGTGGCATTGCTTTGGCTATAGCACGCCACAAGCATCGTTCCCCCATATTTATGCAAGAAAGTTTGCACACCACGATATTAGTTGGAAAAGTCAATAATATTGAATTTTCCAGACAGATTCTAGAGCATTTCAATGGCTATTTAACGCC
>NW_017033058.1:0-216 GCF_001483705.2 Eufriesea mexicana | reverse complement strand
TAAGGAGGAAAGATTCTATTGGCGTGCTATAACTATTTCAATACTATAGTATCTGGCTGGAAAATTCAATATTATTGACTGTTACGACTACAATCGTGGTGTGCTACCTGTCTTGCCTAAATAAGCAGGGTAGATTCTGTTGGCGTGCTATAAACATTGCAATGCTATAGAATCGTCCTGGAAAATTCAATTTTATTGTCTTTTTCGACTAACATC
>NW_017033057.1:0-216 GCF_001483705.2 Eufriesea mexicana | reverse complement strand
TTGTTACGTTCCACTATGTTAGGTTAGGCTACGTTTGGCCAGCATGCCTCTATCTTTTGCGCTACACATTGCAACGCGGACGATGACTACGCTCTGCAGTGCTCTAATATGCTCCACGTGACACTGGGGGGGGGGCAGCAATAGTGGTCTCGGCACATTAGGATGAGATATGTTATGCTCGGATATGACAGCTTAGTCTGGGTTAAGTTAGGATAC
>NW_017033056.1:0-216 GCF_001483705.2 Eufriesea mexicana | reverse complement strand
TGCTTGGCTCTGGGGATAGCAGCAGTCGCGGTCTCGTCACGTAAGGTTGAGTTATGTTACTTTCGTTTGCGTTACGTTTCGTTAGGTTAGAATAGCATGGTTTCGACCCTTGCGCTACACGCTGCCATATGGAGGATTTCTGAGCTCCAATGCGCTGTAATATTTTCTGCTCGGCTCTTGGGAGGCCAGCAATGGTGGCCTTGGCACGTTACGTTG
>NW_017033055.1:0-216 GCF_001483705.2 Eufriesea mexicana | reverse complement strand
CCATACATCCATACAACCATATATACATCCATACCTACATCCATACAAACATCCATACATACATCCATGCAAACGTCCAACCATACATCCATCCACTGATACATCCAGCCAACCATACATCCATACAGATATACATCCATACATCCATACATGCATACATCCGTACATCCATACATTCGTACATCCGTACATTCGTTGATCCATACATACATACAT
>NW_017033054.1:0-216 GCF_001483705.2 Eufriesea mexicana | reverse complement strand
TCGGTTTGAAGGCGTTAGGCCATGTATTCACCAAGCAATAACAGATTATAGATCTTGAATATGTCTATTCTCTGGCAAGTAGATGGCAGTGCTTGCCATTGGTTGAAGACGTTAGGACATATATTCTCCAAGCTACAACAGATTATAGATCTTGAATAGGTCTATTCCCTGGCAAGTAGACGGCTGCACTTGCCATTGGGTTGAGGGCGTTAGGCG
>NW_017033053.1:0-216 GCF_001483705.2 Eufriesea mexicana | reverse complement strand
GCATTACAAAGCTATATAATCTTCCTGGAAAATTCACTTTTATTGACATTTTCTACTAATATCATGGTGAGCTATCTTTCTTTCATAGATAAGGAGGAAGGATTCCTTTGGCGTGGTATAGGCGTCGCAATGCTATAGAATCTGCGTGGAAAGTTCAATTTTATTGACATTTTCGACTAATACCGTGGTGAGCTATCTTCCTTGCATGGGTAAGGA
>NW_017033052.1:0-216 GCF_001483705.2 Eufriesea mexicana | reverse complement strand
CCTAACCTAAACCAACATATCAAAACCTAACCTAACCTAACCCGACCTACAGGCCTCCCGAGATCCCAGCAGAAAATATTGGAACAGAGCAGAGCGCAACAATCCACCGAATGGCAGAGCGTAGCGCAAAACCCATAGGTATCATAACTTAAACAAACCAAACGTGACGAAACCAAACATAATATATCTCAACCTAACGTGCCGAGGCATTCATTG
>NW_017033051.1:0-216 GCF_001483705.2 Eufriesea mexicana | reverse complement strand
TTTCTTTCTTGCCTAAATAAGCAGCGTAGATTCTATTGGCGTGCTGCAGACATTGCAATGATATAGAGTGTGGTTGCAAAATTCAATTTTATTGACGTTTTCGGCTGATATTGTGGTGAGATAACATTCTCGCATATATAAGTAGGATAGACCCTATTGGCGTGCTATAGGCATTCCAATGCAATAGAATCTTCCTGGAAAATTCAATTTTATTGA
>NW_017033050.1:0-216 GCF_001483705.2 Eufriesea mexicana | reverse complement strand
CCCCCCCCCCGAGTCGAGCAGTAAATTCTAGAGCACAGTAAAGCGCAGAAGACCACCGAATAGTAGTGTAAGGCACAAACATTAAAGCTATCCTGACAAAATTTAGGCATAACCAACCTAACCGAAAGAAACTTGACTCAACATAACCTGCGGAGAAAACTGTTACTGGCTTTCGCAGACACCAGCTGAAAATATTAGAGCACTGTAGGGAGCAGA
>NW_017033049.1:0-216 GCF_001483705.2 Eufriesea mexicana | reverse complement strand
AAAGATATTTACAACTCCCGGTACGGTAGTTGGTATATCCATCAACAGTTGTTCGAGAATAATTAATGTATAGTAAGGTTATGGCCGCAAACTTTTAAACTTACAGTACGGCACGTGGTACAGCCATCAACGGAGCTCTGTATCCTATCTCGAATGTTACATCTCGAATCATTAGCAATTGTCATGACGTGACTGTGCACAGCCATCAGAACATTA
>NW_017033048.1:0-216 GCF_001483705.2 Eufriesea mexicana | reverse complement strand
CTTTCCTCCATATTTATGCAGGGATGTCAGCTAACCGCGATATTAGTCGAAAATGCCAATAAAACTGAGTTTTCCATCCAGATACTATAGAACTGCTGTGGCCATAGCTGGCCAATAGAATCTTTCCGCCGTATTTATGCAAGGAAGTCACACCACCACGATATTAGTCGAAAATGACAATAAAGTTGCATTTTCGAGGCAGATTCTATAGCATTG
>NW_017033047.1:0-216 GCF_001483705.2 Eufriesea mexicana | reverse complement strand
ATTGGTTAGAAGGTGAAGGTGTGTGACGATGTTATACATAACATTTTCTAAAGTATATACAGGACAGTTAACAAAGGAATGCTGTAACTAAATTCGGTGAAAGTTAGGACCGATTACAAGGGTCTAGATCTTGGTGCAAGAGATAGAATCGAAATTCGTAGGAATTGTTTCCCAATTTTAAAGAGGGGTTCGATTGGCGATCACAAACCTTTGCAG
>NW_017033046.1:0-216 GCF_001483705.2 Eufriesea mexicana | reverse complement strand
CATCCATGCATACACCCATACACTCATCCATACATACATCCATAGATACATCCGTAAATGCATTCATACATACATCCATGCATACCCCCATTCACTCATCCATACATACATCCATAGATACATCCGTAAGTGCATCCATACATCCATCCAGAAGTCCATGCATACATCCATGCATGCATCCATACATTCCTCCATACAAGCACCCATACATACATC
>NW_017033045.1:0-216 GCF_001483705.2 Eufriesea mexicana | reverse complement strand
GGTCGGCAGCAAAGGCGGTCTCGGCACGTTGGTATGAGTTAAGCTATGCTTGGTTATGTCCTGGTGGTTTGGGTTAGGTTTGGGTAGGACTGATTAATTCGATATATACTGCGGTTATATGGGTACAAGCGTTCAACACTCCACTAATATGCGCTGCTCGACTCTGTGGAGGCAAGCAGTAGTGGTCGTGGCGCATTAGGTTGAGGTTGGTGACGC
>NW_017033044.1:0-216 GCF_001483705.2 Eufriesea mexicana | reverse complement strand
CGTAACGTAACCCAACCAGAAGTGTCACGAAATATATTGCCGGCCTAACGAGAGTTAAGAAGATTAGAACAGAGGAATGTAGAACTCTCAAATCGTCCGAAATGCAGTGTAGAGCGCAAAAATAAGAGATATCGCAACCTGGCCTGACATAAACAAGCGTAACCAATCCCAACCTGAAGTGACTAGCCCACAACTGTAGGCCTCTTCATCGCCAAG
>NW_017033043.1:0-216 GCF_001483705.2 Eufriesea mexicana | reverse complement strand
CCTAACATTCTCAAGAATCAACTACTTATACAGTAATACAGTCTATCGTAAAATTACATTATACCACATCTGCATATATTATCTATATGTAAGAGTGTGAATATTAAATGGATGTCTCTAGAGGTAGAATAAAATAAACAGGCCTGAAAATGGCCTAAGTTTATAGTGGTCACTTAGCAGTGAAAGTTTGGAGAAGTCTCGAATGAATATGGTTCC
>NW_017033042.1:0-216 GCF_001483705.2 Eufriesea mexicana | reverse complement strand
CCTAACATTCTCAAGAATCAACTACTTATACAGTAATACAGTCTATCGTAAAATTACATTATAGCACATCTGCATGTATTATCTATATGTAAGAGTGTGAATATTAAATGGATGTCTCTAGAGGTAGAATAAAATAGACAGGCCTGAAAATGACCTAAGTTTATAGTGGTCACTTAGCAGTGAAAGTTTGGAGAAGTCTCGAATGAATATGGTTCC
>NW_017033041.1:0-216 GCF_001483705.2 Eufriesea mexicana | reverse complement strand
GTCAAGAGAAGGGAAAATAATAATTCGATGGTGAATTCCGTAATTTGGAAATTGAAACCAACGCGTATTTCCATCTAGAACGTCAGCTTCGTACCTGTGCAGCATCGTCAGATTGTTGTTCGTGTTCGTAAGTTGATTTTGGCTTAATACGAGCTCTTCTATCGCCGGAAATGCTACAGCACTGTCGGGAATCCTTGACAGGCCCCCGTTGCTGAG
>NW_017033040.1:0-216 GCF_001483705.2 Eufriesea mexicana | reverse complement strand
TGGCATTGCAATGTCTACAGCACGCCAATAGAATCTACCCTGCTTATTTAGGCAAGAAAGAAATCTCACCACGATAATAGTCGAAACTGTAAATAATATACAACTTTTCAGCAAGATTCTGTAGCATTGCGAAGCGTATAGCACGCCGACAGAATCTTTCCTCCTTATTTATGCGAGAAAGTTAATTCACCACGATATTAGCCGAAAATGTCAATA
>NW_017033039.1:0-216 GCF_001483705.2 Eufriesea mexicana | reverse complement strand
TGAGCGGTAATGAATTTGCCTTTTGTCAGTCTAGAATTGCAACAGAACCTAAAATATCATTGATCACACCAATCCAACTGCTACAGTAGTCTGTTGATGAATGTAATTAGTACCGTACTGCCAAATGTAAATTTCTCTAGGCACGATCGTACCATCTATTGTATAGTATGGAATTGCTTGTAACTTACGTCACCTGTGAGCAAAGTAGTGCAACAG
>NW_017033038.1:0-216 GCF_001483705.2 Eufriesea mexicana | reverse complement strand
TCCTCGTTATCTATGCAAGGAAGTTAGCTCACAACGATATTAGAAGAAAATGTTAATAAATTTAGATTTTCCACCCAGATTATATATCGTTGCAATGGTTATAGCTCGCTAATATAATATTTCCTCCTTATTTATGCAAGAAAGTTAGATCATCCCGATATTAGTCGAACTTGTCAATATAATTATATTTTCCAGCCAGATTCTGTTGCACTGCAG
>NW_017033037.1:0-216 GCF_001483705.2 Eufriesea mexicana | reverse complement strand
CTGATTCTATAGCACTGCAATGGCAACAGCGTGCCAATAGAATCTTTCCTCCTTAATTATGCAAGGATGTCAGCTCACCGCGATATTAGTCGAAAATATCTATGAAATTGAATTTTCCTTCCAGATACTATAGAATTGCAATGGCTATATCTCGCCAACAGTATATTTCGTCCATATGCATCCAAGAAATTTAGCTCACCGCGATATCAGTCGATA
>NW_017033036.1:0-216 GCF_001483705.2 Eufriesea mexicana | reverse complement strand
CGTGGATGTAGTTAAAGATGTATGTATGAATGTATGTATGGATGTATGGATGAATGGATGCATTGGCGGTTGGAGGTACGGATGGTAGGACATATGGATGAACGGATGTGTGGATGTATGGATGCATGGATGTATGCATGTTTGGATGTACGAATGTATGGATGTATGGTTGTATGTATGTATGGATGTACGAATGAATGGCTGTACGGATGAATG
>NW_017033035.1:0-216 GCF_001483705.2 Eufriesea mexicana | reverse complement strand
TAGGTTACTTTTGGTTGTGTACGATTGGTTAGGATAGGAGAGGATAGCTTTGTTTTCAATGCTTTAGTCTAATATGAGGTGGATATCTAGGCCCTACAGTGCTGTAATGTTTTCAGCGTGACTCTGAGAAGACTAGAAATGGTGGTCTCGACACTTTGTGTTGAGAAATGTTAAGTTCGGTTAGGTTAGGTTAGGCAAAGTTTGGTTAGGGTAGCT
>NW_017033034.1:0-216 GCF_001483705.2 Eufriesea mexicana | reverse complement strand
TAGGTTAGGATGAGTTAGTTTGATTCAGGACCGTGTATCTTTAACTTTTCCGCTGTACACTGCATTTCTATGGATTTCTGCGCTCTACTCTCCTCGAATATGTTCTGCTAGGCTATGTGGTGGCCAGCAATCGTGGTGGTGGCACGTTAGGTTGAGTTTGGTTACGTTCGGCAATGTTACGTTTGATTAGGTTAGGAAAGGGTAACTGTGACTTTT
>NW_017033033.1:0-216 GCF_001483705.2 Eufriesea mexicana | reverse complement strand
CGCATGGATGGATGTATGGAAACAGGGATGTGTGGATGGATGTATGGATGTATGGCTGGGTGCATGTACGAATTTATGTATGTATGTTTTTATGGATTCATGTATGTATGAATGTATGGAGGTACGTATGGATGGTTGTGCGAGTATATTTATGTTTGTGCGTGGGGATGTATGTATGTATATATGGATGGATGTATGTATGGATGTATGCATGAG
>NW_017033032.1:0-216 GCF_001483705.2 Eufriesea mexicana | reverse complement strand
ATCTTGCAGGGACTCTCCCCGAGCGTCTGTTCGCGGGGAACCCCACGCCACGGAGTGGACGTTAAAGTCCCCCAGGACCAGAACAGGATGAGACATGTATCCACTAAGGAAACCTCTGAGCCCGTCCAAGAACCTCTCGCACGACGAGAGGCTGCGGCTGGTGGAGACGTAGCACACCACCACGTCTACGTCGTTCCAGGAGACCGCCACGAATCC
>NW_017033031.1:0-216 GCF_001483705.2 Eufriesea mexicana | reverse complement strand
TTTCTGCGCTCTACTGTGCACTAATATGCGCTGCTTGGCGCTGGGGTGGCCAGTAATCGTTTCATCGGCAAGTTAGGTTGAGTTAGGCTTTCATTGGCTAGGCTATGTTAGTTTGGGTTTGGCATGAATAGCTTTAATTTCGCGTTACACACAGTTATTCGGTCGAACTATGCGCTCTACTGTGTCCTACTATACTTTGCTCGAACCTGGGGAATC
>NW_017033030.1:0-216 GCF_001483705.2 Eufriesea mexicana | reverse complement strand
ACTTGCGATTAACCTGTTAATTGCCACGATCCCCATTATTTGGGGATTTTGGAATTTTACGTATACCACTCGGTGCCAAAAATATATTTGATACGCCTAACAGTTTAATTTTGTTCTACATATATATCAGTCAATATTGTATGTAGCGAAAAGTGTGTATTCTGTGCTTCGTGTGTATTCTCTGATTTCTTATTTCAGAGTTTCCCGAATTTTGCC
>NW_017033029.1:0-216 GCF_001483705.2 Eufriesea mexicana | reverse complement strand
TAACAAAATACATAGCCCTACTAAGGGTCCATATAAATGCTAGACCTAATAGCACGCGGCATACAGAAACGCACGATATCGAGATAACGAAACAGTCCACTTGCTATTCGAAGCCGAACACAATCTCCTCAAAGAACCGTCCGTCACTAATCATCGTCAAGCAAGAATGACCCAGTGACGATATACACTAGTCTTCCACCATTGTCGTCGATTGTA
>NW_017033028.1:0-216 GCF_001483705.2 Eufriesea mexicana | reverse complement strand
AAATCCGCCGAACAGCAGTGAATAGCACAAAAGACAAAGTTGCCAATCCTAACCTGGAAAAACCTAGTATATCCAGACGTAGCCTAACTCAACCTAACATAGCGAGAACACCACTGCTGCGCTCCACAGTGACAAGCAGAAAGTACAAGAGGGCAGTAGGGCGCAGGAACCCACGGCACTGCAGTGAGTAGCACAAAAGCCGAAGATATCCCAACC
>NW_017033027.1:0-216 GCF_001483705.2 Eufriesea mexicana | reverse complement strand
GCCGTCCGGGCAGCAGTGTATGGCACGAAAGACTGGGTAAACCTGTCCAAGGTTAACCAAACCGGACCCATCCGAAGGTATTCTACCACAACCTGATGTGCCGTGGCTACTATTGCTGGCATCCCAAGATCCAAGCAGAAAATAGTAGAACATTGGAGAGCGCAGAAGTCCGCGGATAGCTGTGCACAGCACAAAACTCCAAGCTATCCTATCCTA
>NW_017033026.1:0-216 GCF_001483705.2 Eufriesea mexicana | reverse complement strand
GCTGTGCTGCGCTCTAATATGCTCAGCTTGGCGCTGTGGATGACAGCAGTATTGTTCCCGTCATGTTAGGTCAAGTTAGCCTTCGTTTGGCTAAGTTCGGCTTTGTCAGGTTAGAATAGGATATCTTTGACTTTTGTGCCTTGCAGATCTGTACGGCGTATCTCTGCGCTATCCTGTGCTCTAGTTTATTCTGCCATGCTCTCGGGAGGTCCGCAA
>NW_017033025.1:0-216 GCF_001483705.2 Eufriesea mexicana | reverse complement strand
AGCCAGATTCTATAGCACTGCGACGGCTATACCACGCCAATTGAATCTTTCCTCCTTATTTATACAATAAAGCTAGCTCACAACGATATTCGTCGAAATTGTCAATACAATTGAATTTTCCAGGAGGATTCTATTGCTTTGCAATGCCTATAGCACGCCAATAGAATCTTACCTCCTTACTTATGCAAGAAAGTTAACTCTCCGCGATATTAGTCG
>NW_017033024.1:0-216 GCF_001483705.2 Eufriesea mexicana | reverse complement strand
GCGATAGAATCTGGCTGGAAAGTTCAATTTTATTGACATTTTCGACTAATATCGTGGTGAGCTCTCTTTTTTGCATATATAAGGAGGGTTGATGATATTGGCGTGCTTTAGTCATAGCAAAGCTATAGAATCTGGCTGGAAAATAGAATTTTTTTGACAGTTTCGAATAATATCGTTGTGAGCTATCTTTTTTGCATAAATAAGGAGCAAAGGCTC
>NW_017033023.1:0-216 GCF_001483705.2 Eufriesea mexicana | reverse complement strand
CTAACCAAACATGTCCCAACCTAGCCAAGCCATGCGGAAACTAGCTCAAACTAACGTACCTACGCAACTAATGTTGACCCCCCCACCCCCCTCGCTAGAGCCAAGCAGGACACACAAGAGCACTGCAGAGCGCAGAAATCCACCGAATAGCAATATACAGCACAAAAGCTAAAGATATCCTACACAAACCTAACATAACCACCCTAACCGAACATA
>NW_017033022.1:0-216 GCF_001483705.2 Eufriesea mexicana | reverse complement strand
TCCAAGGAAACAACACCTCATGTAACCCAATTCAAATACAGTCTAATATAATATCAAAACCAAAACACAAAGATATCAATATAATCTACTATAAATTTCCCACATACTCAGTACACGTGTATAACAAAAATCCTGCAAACCTAATCTTAAAATTGAAGTCCCAAGGAAACGACTCCTCGTGTACCCCAATTCAAATACAGTCTAATATAATATCAA
>NW_017033021.1:0-216 GCF_001483705.2 Eufriesea mexicana | reverse complement strand
ATTTCCTGTGATTACCTTACCAATCTTGAAATTACCAAACGTGGCCTAGCAAAGTCTATCGTGACACGACCACTATTGCTGACGCCCCAGATTCAAGTAGAGTATAGTAAAGCACGGTGGAGCGCTCAAAGCCACCAAATAGAAATGTATAGAACATAAGTAAAAGATATCCTATCCTAACCAGACCAAACCTAACCTAACCAAACGTAGAATAAC
>NW_017033020.1:0-216 GCF_001483705.2 Eufriesea mexicana | reverse complement strand
ATTTCTACGCCCTACTGAGCTCTAATGTGTCCAGCTTGGCCCTGTAAAGGCCAGCAATGGTGGTTTCGGAACGTTATGTTTAGTTAGGCAACGTTTGGTAAGCAGGGATATGTAAGGTTAGGTTAGGATATCTTTGGCTTTTGTGCTTTCCACTGTAATGCGGCGGATTTCTGCGCACTACTGTGCTCTAGTATACTCTGATGGGCTCCGGTGACC
>NW_017033019.1:0-216 GCF_001483705.2 Eufriesea mexicana | reverse complement strand
TGTGGAGTCCAGCACTAGTGGTATCCGCACGTTACGGCACGTTAGGTTGAGTTATGCTACGTTAGGTGAGGTTAGGATAGGATAGTCTGGACATTTGCGCTATACACTGCTATCCGCGAATTTCTGGGCTCTGCGGTGCTCTAGTGGATTCTTCTCGGCTCTGTGGAGTCCAGCACTAGTAGTATCCGCACGTTGGTGTGAGTTTGTCTACGTTTT
>NW_017033018.1:0-216 GCF_001483705.2 Eufriesea mexicana | reverse complement strand
TACCCAAACTTAACTTGACGAAACTTAACCTAGCCAAACTTAGTCTAGCTAAACCTAAAGAGAGCAGACCACAATTCCTGGCCTCACCAGAGCAACGCAGAGCATACTGGAGCACAGCAGAGCACAGAAATCATTCGTGTAGCAGTGTATATAGCAAAAGTCAAGGCTATCCTAACCAAACCTATCCAGACCTAATATAACCAAACGTGACCTAGC
>NW_017033017.1:0-216 GCF_001483705.2 Eufriesea mexicana | reverse complement strand
CGCCTAGGGATCGCGAGGCCGTCGCGGAGCAGCTGGGCCTCGCCGCTGCACATAGCACCGAAAAAGGATCAGGGCGAGTGGAGACCGTCCGGCGATTATCGGGCCCTGAACGCACGGACCATCCCGGATAGATACCCGGTCAGGCACATCGACGATTTCGCGCAGACATTATCTGGGAGAAAGGTCTTTTCGACGATCGATCTGGTGCGCGCATAT
>NW_017033016.1:0-216 GCF_001483705.2 Eufriesea mexicana | reverse complement strand
CTCTACTATGCTCTGGAATGCTCTGCTTGCCTGTGGGATGCCAGCGATAGCGGTCTCGGCACGACAGGTTAATTTAGGCTTTACCCTGCTTTGCGGCGGATTTCTGCACTCTACTGTGCTCCGGTATATTCTGATTGGCTCTGTGGAGGCCAATAATGGTGGACTCGGCACGTTCGTTTGAGTTAGTCTATGTTTGGTTCGGTTGCGTTAGTATGC
>NW_017033015.1:0-216 GCF_001483705.2 Eufriesea mexicana | reverse complement strand
TCGTTGAATATCTGCGCTCGACTGTGCTCTACTGTATCCTGCTTGCCTCCGGGTATGCCAGAATAGCAGTCGCGTTATGTTGTGATGAGCTCTGCTACATATGGTTAGGTTAAGTCAGGCCAGGTAAGGGTAAGTTATCTTCCACTTCTGCTCTATACACTGATATTCGGTGGATTTATGCGCTCTACGTTACTCAACTGTAATCTGCTCGACTTA
>NW_017033014.1:0-216 GCF_001483705.2 Eufriesea mexicana | reverse complement strand
CAGTTCTACCATCAAGGATTGATAATACGAGTAATGAAAAAGTTCAGCTAAAGATTGATAATACGAATTACGAGAAATTTGAACGAAAGATTGGTAATATGAACGTTGAAAAATTTTAACGGACTGATAAAGCAGAAGGAAGCATCTTTTCTTTGTTCGAAAAAGCAAAGTATGTAATTTCTATTGAATTATTACTGGAAGAATTTCTATGATAGA
>NW_017033013.1:0-216 GCF_001483705.2 Eufriesea mexicana | reverse complement strand
CAACAAACGTAGCACAACCGAACGTAGCATAGCTCAAACTAACGTGCCGAGACCACAGTTGCTCCTAACTACAGAGCCAAGCTGAACTTATAGGAGGAGAGTGGGGTGCTGAAGTACATGGAATCGCAGTGCAGAGCGCAATAGCCAAAGCTCACCTATCCTGATCAAATCAAGCGCAACATAACCGAACATAGCCGAAAAGCATCAAACGTGCCG
>NW_017033012.1:0-216 GCF_001483705.2 Eufriesea mexicana | reverse complement strand
ATTTTCCAAACTGATTCTATGGCATTGCAATGGCTACAGCACGACAATAGGATATTTCCTCCTCATTTATGCAAAAAACCACGGCCACCACGATATTAGTAGAAAACGTCAATAAAATATAATTTTCCTGCCTGACACTATTCCTTTGCTACAGCTATAGCACACCAATACAATGATTCGTCCATATTTATACAAGAAAGTTAGGTGACCTCGATG
>NW_017033011.1:0-216 GCF_001483705.2 Eufriesea mexicana | reverse complement strand
CAATAGATTCTTTCCTCCTTATATATACAAGGAAGATAGCTCACCACGGCATTAGTCGAAAATGTCAATAAAATAGAATTTTCCAGGAAGATTCTATAGCGTTGCAATTCTAATAGCACGCCTTTCCTCCTTATTTATGAAAGAAAGTTAGCCCACCGCGATATTAGTCGAAAATGTCAATAAAATTGAATTTTCCAGGCATATTCTATAGCATTG
>NW_017033010.1:0-216 GCF_001483705.2 Eufriesea mexicana | reverse complement strand
CCACGATATCAGTCGAAAATGTCAATAAAATTGATCTTTCCAGACAGATTCTGTTGCATTGCGACGGCTATAACACGTCAATTGAATCCTTCCTCCTTATTCATGAAAGAAAGATAGCTCACCATTGTATTAGACGAAAATGTCAACAAATGTATTTTCCAGCCGCATTCTATATCATTGCAATGGCTACAGCACGCCAATAGAATTATTCCTCCT
>NW_017033009.1:0-216 GCF_001483705.2 Eufriesea mexicana | reverse complement strand
TCACTCCTGTTCCTATTTCCGCCTCGGTGCAATCACCAAATCTGGCCAGGACAGCGGCCACCTGGCGGGTAGTGACATATTCCTCGAGCCCTGTCACCCTCAGCTCCGCTCTTTTGGTCGGAAAGTCAAAGACATCCTGTAGTAACCAGTTATAGCCTAACCCAATCAAACGTAGAGTAACTAGACCTAACATGCCGCGACCACTATTGCTGGCAT
>NW_017033008.1:0-216 GCF_001483705.2 Eufriesea mexicana | reverse complement strand
ATAGTACAAAAGAAAGAGATATCCTAACAGAACTTACTACAACCAAACCCGAACAAACATAACCTTACTCAACCTAACGTGCCGAGACTACTACTCGCAGCCTCCCCAAAGCTTAGCAAAGAGTATTAGAGCGCAGTAGAGGGTAGAAATCATCCGAATAGCTGCGAACAGCACAAAAATCGAAGCTATCCTAATCAAACGTAGCTTAACCGTATG
>NW_017033007.1:0-216 GCF_001483705.2 Eufriesea mexicana | reverse complement strand
ATAGCATTGCAATGGCTATAGCACGTAAATAGGATATTTCTTCCTTGTTTATGCAAGAAAGTTTGCTTACCACAATATTAATCGAAAATGTCAAAAAGATTGAATTTTGCATCCAGATTCTATTGGATTGCAGTGACTATAGTATGCCAGTTGAATCTTTCCTCCTTCTATATGCAAGAAAGATAGCTCACCACGATATTAGTTGAAAATGTCAAT
>NW_017033006.1:0-216 GCF_001483705.2 Eufriesea mexicana | reverse complement strand
GCTGGAAAACTCGATTTTATAGACATTTTCGACTGATATCGTGGTGAGCTACCTTTCCCGCCTGAACCATGAGAAAAGATACTATTGGCTTGCTATAGCCATTGCACTGATATAGAATCATGTTGGAAAATTCATTTTTGTTGACATTTTCGTCTGATACCTTGGTGAACCATGTTTCTTGCATAAATGAGTGTGAAATATGCTATTGGCTTGCTA
>NW_017033005.1:0-216 GCF_001483705.2 Eufriesea mexicana | reverse complement strand
GTTGGAAAAACCAATTTTAATGACATTCTCGACTTACATCTTGGTGTGCTATCATTTTTGCATGAATAAGGAGGAGAGATTCTATTGGCGTGCTATAGGCATCGCAATGCTATAAACTCGTCCTGGAAAATTCAATATTGTTGTCATTTTCGTCTAATATCGTGGTGATCTATGTTCCTTGCATAAGTAAGGAGGAGAGATCCTTTTGGAGTGCTA
>NW_017033004.1:0-216 GCF_001483705.2 Eufriesea mexicana | reverse complement strand
ATAACGAAACGTAATCTATCTCAAACTAATGTGCCCAGCACACAGTAAATGGCTTCCCTAGAGCCAAGCAGTGCATATTGCAGCACAGTAGAGTGCAAATATCCACGGAATAGCAGTGTAAAGCACAAAAGACAAAGATAACCTTACCAAACCTGATATAACATATCCTAACCGAATGTGGCCTAACTCAACGTAGCACGCCGATACCGCAATCGT
>NW_017033003.1:0-216 GCF_001483705.2 Eufriesea mexicana | reverse complement strand
ACGTATACTAGTTGTTTGCTATTATTAATTATTTTAATGATAAAGTTCGGCGTTGCTTTTTTTTAGTAGATCTAAAATCATTTTAGGAGCCGTATCGATTACCGTGATTAGGGGTGGCTTCGTGCTCTTTCCTTGATGATATGTTGGGAGGTTCTGTAGTACCGGCCTTGAGGATGTTGGTCTGGAAGGTTCGGGTCCTGGTGTCTTCGGCGTGGA
>NW_017033002.1:0-216 GCF_001483705.2 Eufriesea mexicana | reverse complement strand
CCAATGAAATTCTATAGCATTTCAATGGCTATAGCATGCTAATAGAATCTTTCCTCCTTATTTGTGCAACAAAATTAGCTCACCGCGATATTAGTCGGAAATGTCAATAGCAATGAATTTTCCAGTCAGATTCGATGGCATTGCAATGGATACAGCATACCAAGAGGATCTTACCTCCGTATCTATGCAACAAATTTAGCTCACCACGATATCATT
>NW_017033001.1:0-216 GCF_001483705.2 Eufriesea mexicana | reverse complement strand
TGGATGTATGGATGGATTGATGAATTGGTGGATGGATGTATGGGTGGATGGATGGATGGATCCATGGATATATGGATGGGTGGTTGTATGGATGCATATATGTATGGAAGAATGGATGTATGGATGGATGGATGTGTGGATGGATGGATGTACGGATGCACGGATGTATATAAGTATGGATGTGTGGATGGATGGATGTATCGATGGATAGAGGTA
>NW_017033000.1:0-216 GCF_001483705.2 Eufriesea mexicana | reverse complement strand
ATGTATGGATGTATGGAAGGATGTATGTATGGTTGTATGGATGTATGGATGGGTGGATTTATGGATGTGTGGATGTATGAACGTGTGGATGCGTGGATGTATGGATTGATAGATGTATGGATCGATGGATGTATGCATCGGTGCTAGTACGGGTGAATGGATATATGGTTCGATGGATGTATGGATGTGTGGCTGGACGGATGGGTGGATGAAGGG
>NW_017032999.1:0-216 GCF_001483705.2 Eufriesea mexicana | reverse complement strand
CCCAAAACTACTATCTCCAAGTTCGGTAATACGTTAACATAGGCGTAAGGTATCCGTAAAATTCTTACACTGGAATAATAGAAAACGCAATTGAAGACCTAGGATTGGAAACACAAAGCAGTGAGTCGGATAAGGAGTCAAATGACAATAGCGCAGAAGATTTATAAGGTAAAGGAGTACAAAAGTAATAGTAATTAACATCATTTATGAAAATTG
>NW_017032998.1:0-216 GCF_001483705.2 Eufriesea mexicana | reverse complement strand
AACATCCATACATTAATTCGTACATGCACCCAGCCAAGAATCCATACATACATTCGTACATACAACCACTCATACATACATACATACACCCATACATACTTACATACATACATCCATACAAACAGCCATACATATGTCCATACATCCATGCAGCCATCCATCCGAACGTCCATACTTCCATACATCCCACCATTTATAATTCCATCCATCAACACA
>NW_017032997.1:0-216 GCF_001483705.2 Eufriesea mexicana | reverse complement strand
GTACCGGGACCAAAACTTATGGCCTCCCAGGAGCTTCTCAGAGCATACTCGAGGACAGTAGAGCGCAGAAATCCAGCGCATTGCTGTCTAGAGTACAAAAGATGAAAATATTATTACCCAACCCAAACAAAACCCAGCCTAGAAATCGTAACCCAACTCAACCAATCGCGCAGCGGCCGCATTTCCTGGCCACCACAGGGCAAAGCAGTGCATGCT
>NW_017032996.1:0-216 GCF_001483705.2 Eufriesea mexicana | reverse complement strand
GAGCACAGCAGCGGGCAGAAGCTCACGGAGGATCAGTTCATAGAGCAAAATTCGAATATAACCAGACGTAACATAACCTAAGATGACCTAACCAAACGTAACATAAATCAATCTAACGTGTAGCAACCACTGCTACTGGCGCACACTGAGAAAAGCAGAATATGATAGAGCACGGTAGAGTGCATAGGTGCATAGGATAGTAGCGTTGAGCTCAGG
>NW_017032995.1:0-216 GCF_001483705.2 Eufriesea mexicana | reverse complement strand
TATTGGATAAGCATAGCTTCGACTTTCGTCCTACACAATGCTATTCAATGGGCTTCTGCGCTCCTCAATTCGCTTTCACACACTACTTGCCTCTGTGGACGCTAGGAATCATGCTGCCGTCAGGTTAGGTTGATTCATGTAACGTCTTGTTTTGTTAGGTTCGGCTTGGTTTCGTTGGCATAGCTTTGATTTTTGTTCTATACGCTTCTATTCTGT
>NW_017032994.1:0-216 GCF_001483705.2 Eufriesea mexicana | reverse complement strand
TTAGAAAGTTCAATTATATTGACATTTTCGAGTAATATCGTGGTGAGCTAACTTTCTTGCATACGCAAGGAGGAACGATTCTATTGGCGTTCTATAGGCATGGGAATGGCATAGAATCCTCCTGGAAATTTCCAATTCATTGAAATTTTCGATTAATACCGTGGTGAGCTAACTTTCTTGCATAAATAAGGAGGAAGGATTCAATGCGCGTGCTAT
>NW_017032993.1:0-216 GCF_001483705.2 Eufriesea mexicana | reverse complement strand
TCTGGAAGATTAGGGTAGAGCACAGTGGAGCACAAGGGTCCACCGAATAACTGTGTAGAGCAGAAAAGTCACAGCTACCTCAACCAGACCTTACCTAACCTAACACAGCCAAACGTAGAATAGCTCAACCTAACTAGCTGATACCTTTATTGCTGGCCTCCACGGAGCCCAGCAGAACGCATTAGAGACGAGTAGAGCGCAGAAATCGCCGAATAG
>NW_017032992.1:0-216 GCF_001483705.2 Eufriesea mexicana | reverse complement strand
GAGTCAATGCGAGGATCCAGCAGCCCTAGTTGTAGGCTGCGTGGTTATAGGCCTGTAGTTGGTCCGGCATGAGTCTACGGTCATACACTTGGGAAGATTAAGCTCTACATCTTGGGGTAGAGTCAGGTTATATCTGTCCGTCTGCGAGGCCTGACTGGACCCTCGTAGCGGCTCTGCGCGTTCCATTGTTTCGGGGAATACCTTGTTCCACGGCCG
>NW_017032991.1:0-216 GCF_001483705.2 Eufriesea mexicana | reverse complement strand
CATGTACAGGCTTCTACTTGCCAGAGAATTGGTCTACTCAAAAGCTATAATCTGTTTTAGCTTTGTGAATAGGTCGCCTAACGACTTCAATCAATGGCAAGTACAGCCATCTGCTTGCCAGAGAATAGGTCTATTCGAAATCTATAACCTGTGATAGCTTGGTGAATAGAACGCGTAACGCCTCCAATCCAATGGCAAGTACAGCCATCTACTTGC
>NW_017032990.1:0-216 GCF_001483705.2 Eufriesea mexicana | reverse complement strand
CTCCCCACTCTCCCGTATAATGCTCTGCTTGGCTCTGTTCAGGCCAGCAATGCTGGTCGCTGCACGCTAGGTTGAGCCAGATTGCGTTTGGTTAGGTTAGGTATTGTTGGGTTAGGTTAGGATACCTACAATGTCTTTGTACACACAGCGATTCTATGGACTTCTGCACACTACTGTGGTCTTTCATATTCTGCTAGCCTCCGGGTGCGCCAGCAG
>NW_017032989.1:0-216 GCF_001483705.2 Eufriesea mexicana | reverse complement strand
AGTGCTATAGAAGCTGCCAGGAATATTCAATTTCATTGACATTTTCGTCTAATATCGTGGTGATGTAACTTACCTTGCATAAACAAGGCGGAAAGATTCTATTGGCCAGCTATGGCCACAGCAATTCTATCGTATCTGGATGGAAAATTCAGATTTATTGACATTTTCGACTAATATCGTGATGAGCTGACATCCCTGCATAAATAAGGAGGAAGG
>NW_017032988.1:0-216 GCF_001483705.2 Eufriesea mexicana | reverse complement strand
ATTCGGTTGGGCTGGGTCAGAATAAGTTTGGAAAGGATGGCTTTGCCTTTTGTGCTGAACACCTCTATTCGGAGGACTTCTGCGATCTACCGAGCTCTAGTATGCCCTGCGTGGCTTTGGGGACGGCAGCAATAGAGGTCTTGTCACGCTAGTTTCATTTAGCCTATGCTTGGTTATGTCCTGTTGGTTTGGGTTATGTTCGTGCAGTTACGACTC
>NW_017032987.1:0-216 GCF_001483705.2 Eufriesea mexicana | reverse complement strand
GGATAGGATAGCTTAGACTTTTGTGCTTTACATTGCTCCTCGGCGGATTTCTGCGCTCTACTAATCTAGAATGTGCTATGCTTGGCTTTGGGGGACAGCAGTGGCGGTTTAGACTAGTTACTCTTTGATAGGTTACGTACGGTTAAGACACGTTTCGCTATGTTTGGAAAGGACAGCTTTAACTTTTGCGCTATATACTGCTATTCGGTGGACGTC
>NW_017032986.1:0-216 GCF_001483705.2 Eufriesea mexicana | reverse complement strand
TCGCCGATTCGCGATCAGTCCTAGTGAAAATTACGTCGTTTCGCCGATTCACGAATCAGCCCTAGTGAAAATTATGTCGTTTTACCAATACGCGATCAGCACTAGTAAAAATTACGTCGTCTCGCTGATTCGCGATCAGCCCTAGTGAAAATTACGTCGCCTTACCGATTCGCGATCAGCCCTAGTGAAAATTACGTCGCCTTACCGATACGCGAT
>NW_017032985.1:0-216 GCF_001483705.2 Eufriesea mexicana | reverse complement strand
AACCAATATTCCAAATAATACAAGAAATCTAACAAACTGTCTTCATCTACTATTAACCCTTTGTACTCGAGGGGCGCCCTTCAGTCGCCATTTGATAAAATTTCGAAGATCGATACTTATTGATATGTGAAATTTAAGATAATCTAACGGTGCGCCAGGTATCGGAATCAAATAATTCTACGCGTTAATTATTATACAAATTCTTATTTACTGCTC
>NW_017032984.1:0-216 GCF_001483705.2 Eufriesea mexicana | reverse complement strand
ACGCTATTTATTATTCAGTGTCTGCAATAATTCTACTAACCATAACACTTAAGGTATTAATATAAACCAAATTACTATCTTCCTGACTTGAATCTGCATTTTGTTTCTTCCACGAGATCTCAAAAGATGTATGGAATACTAACTCAATACTATTTCAAAATGTTAAAAACATTTAAAATATAAATTACTCAAAAAATTCGAGGAGGGAAAAAACGT
>NW_017032983.1:0-216 GCF_001483705.2 Eufriesea mexicana | reverse complement strand
TTTGCGCTTTACTGTTCTTTAGTGTTTTCTGGTTGGCTATGTAGAGGCCAGCAATAATGGACATGGCGCGTTAGGTTGTGTTGGGCTACGTTTGTTTATGTTAGATTACGTTTGGCTCGGTTAGGATAGCACCGACTTTCGCGCTATACACAACTTTTCGGCGCAATTCTGCGCTCTACCGTCCTCTACTACATTCGTCTTGGCCCTGGCGGTGCC
>NW_017032982.1:0-216 GCF_001483705.2 Eufriesea mexicana | reverse complement strand
CCATACATACACCCACATACAAATTCATACAAACATCCGTACGTACATCCGCACACATTCATAAATACATCCGCTCATACGTCCATGCATACATCCATCCACCCATACAGACATTCATCAATTCATCTATCCTTCAATGCATCCATCCATCTGTCTATCCGTCCATCCAATCATCTGTCCAGCCACACACCCATTCATCCACCCACACATACATAC
>NW_017032981.1:0-216 GCF_001483705.2 Eufriesea mexicana | reverse complement strand
CAAACGGAATATAGCTCAACCTATCGCGCCGCCGCCACTATTGCTGTCTGCCCCAGGGCCATCTAGAACATACTAGAGCACATTAGAGCGCAGAAGTCTACCGAACAACAGTCCATACCACAAAAGTCAAAGCAATCCCAACGTAACCGATATCAATAAAACATGACCGAACTTGGAACATTTCAACCTAACTAGCCAGGACCAATATTGCTGCCA
>NW_017032980.1:0-216 GCF_001483705.2 Eufriesea mexicana | reverse complement strand
ATTCGTACATCCATACATTCATACATACATGCATATATACATGTATACGTCCATACATACATACATCCATACATCCATCCATCCTTACATCCACCCATCCATACATCCACACATACATACATGCATACATCCATAAATCCATCCACCCATACATCCGTCCATCCATAGATCCATTGAGCAATACATCCATACATTTATAAATGCATCCCTTCACAC
>NW_017032979.1:0-216 GCF_001483705.2 Eufriesea mexicana | reverse complement strand
AATAGAATCTTTCCTCCTTATTTATGCACGAAAGTTACCTCACCACGAAATTTATCGATAATGCCAATAAAATTGAATTTGCGAGCCAGATGCTACAGCATTGCAATGGCTATACCACGCCAACAGATTCTTTCCTGATTATTTATGCAAGACAGTTAGCTCGCCACGATATTAGTCGAAAATGTCAATAAAATCGAAATTTCCATCCAGATACTA
>NW_017032978.1:0-216 GCF_001483705.2 Eufriesea mexicana | reverse complement strand
TGTATGGATGTATTGAGGTATGGATGGACGGATGTACGTATCTATGAATTTATGGATGTATATGTGTACGGATGCATGGATTTATAGGTGCATGGCTGTGTGGATGTATGAATAAATGGATTTATGGTTGTATGGATGGATTGAGGTATGGAAAGACGGATGTACGGATGAATGGATGTATGGATGGATTGAGGTATGGATTGATGGATGTATGTA
>NW_017032977.1:0-216 GCF_001483705.2 Eufriesea mexicana | reverse complement strand
TATTAGCTTATCGTTCAATGAGACAACAGTGGTATTAATTAACAACAGCTGATTTTAGAATTACTTAGTCAAAACCAGTAGCGATCAGAGATCTTAATTAAATAGAAAAGTTACTAGTCAAAGCTATTTTTGGCTAGAGATCTCAGTTAAAACTAAAATTTACTAGTCAAAACTAATATTAACTAGAAACCTTAGTTAAAAATAGAATTTACTAGT
>NW_017032976.1:0-216 GCF_001483705.2 Eufriesea mexicana | reverse complement strand
TTCGGGAACCATTGTATTACACGTCTACTTTTGTACCGCGAATGTGCAGGTTAAAATAGCACGATGCAAGGCTGCTTTTAAATTGTTTATTTCGCTGCAACCTACTTGCGCTGAAATTTATGGGTCGACGCTGCCCGCCCCCATTTAAAGACGAACCCCTCGATTTTGTCGCGAATTCTTTCTAATACAAATTGCGCATTTGTCTAGATCCTCGAT
>NW_017032975.1:0-216 GCF_001483705.2 Eufriesea mexicana | reverse complement strand
TATGTATGGATGTATGTATGGTTGGATGGGTGTATGGATGGATGGATATATGGATGTGCGGCTGTATGAATGTTTGGATGGATGGATGTATGGATGTATACATGTGTGTATCGATGGATGTATGGATGTGAGCTTGTATGAATGGATGGATGTGTGGTTCGATGGATGTATGGATGGGTGGTTGTATGGATGGATGGATGTATGGATGGATTGAGT
>NW_017032974.1:0-216 GCF_001483705.2 Eufriesea mexicana | reverse complement strand
CTATACACTGCAATGCGGCAGGTTTCTGCGCTCTACTGTCCTGTAGTATATTCTGCTTGTCTCCGTGGAGGCCAGAAATAGTGGTCCAGACACGCTAGTTTTGATTAGGTTACTTATGGTTTTTTTCGATTAGCTGGGTTATGATATGGTAGATTCGTCTTTTGTGCTTTACACTGGTATTCGGCGGATTTCTGAGCTCTTCTGAGCTCTAGTGTG
>NW_017032973.1:0-216 GCF_001483705.2 Eufriesea mexicana | reverse complement strand
AATCTAAACACCTCGAGCCATAACTGATGTATACGTAGATTATTCAAGGTCTGCTGTGAAATGGATGTCATGAGTGAACAGATTAATGCTATGACTCCCGTCGTCTCTTGATGGATGTACCGGCTACCGCACTTTGAATTTTAAGTATCTCTGGGCATGAATAATGTATCCATTGATTATTCCAGAACTACTGTTGTATTTAAGTCATCAGTGAGC
>NW_017032972.1:0-216 GCF_001483705.2 Eufriesea mexicana | reverse complement strand
TACGTTTGGTTAGGTTAGGTTTGGTTTGGTTTGGTTAGTGTAGCTTTGACATATGTGCTCTACGCGGATATCCTATGGACCCCTGTGCTCTACTGTGCTCAAGTATACTCTGCCTGGCTCTGGGGAGGACGGCACTCTTGGTCTCGGCACGTAGGTCTGAGTTATGTTGCGTCTGGTTATGTGACGTTTGGTTAGGTTAGGATAGGGTAGCTTTGA
>NW_017032971.1:0-216 GCF_001483705.2 Eufriesea mexicana | reverse complement strand
TAGGTTGGATTGCGTTGCGCGTGGATATGTTACGTTTGGTTATGTTATGACAGGTTAGCTTTGGCTTTTACGCTATACACAGCTATTCGGGGGATTACTGCGCCCTACATTCCATTGTTATACTCTGCTCGACTATGGGCTGGCCAGTGATAGTGCCCGTGACACGATAGGTTCAGTTATGTTACGTTCGGTTGGTATAGCCTGGGCTATGCTTGG
>NW_017032970.1:0-216 GCF_001483705.2 Eufriesea mexicana | reverse complement strand
TGGGATTCCAGCAATACTGTACTCGTCTCTTTGTATTTCGCTACACTACGTTCGGGCAGGTTATATTAGGACAAGTTACGTCAGGATGTGTTTCACTTTTTGGCTATGCACTGCAGTGCTGTGGATTTATGCGCTCTGCTGTGCTCCAGTATCTTCTGCTTGTCTCAGTGGAGGCCAGCAATAATGGTCTCGGCACGCTATGATGAGCTGTGCTGC
>NW_017032969.1:0-216 GCF_001483705.2 Eufriesea mexicana | reverse complement strand
GATGTATGTATGAATGGATGTATATATGTATGGATGTATGGATGGATGGATATCTGGATGGATTGAAGTATGGATGGATTTATGTATGAATGTATGGATGTATGTACGTATGTATGTTTGAATGTATGCATGTAGTTGAGTTATGTATGTATGGATGTATGTATGGATGTATGGATGGATGTATGGATGTGTGTACGGATGTATGTATGGATATAT
>NW_017032968.1:0-216 GCF_001483705.2 Eufriesea mexicana | reverse complement strand
TGAATAGAACTGCTGTAGCACTCTCTTCGCCGATGTACTAAGCACAGCGCTGCCAAATCTAAACATCACTAGTCATAACATTCATTAGTCCAGAAATATAGCGGAATTCCAAATCGTCCGTAAACAATTAAATCCAATGGCTGAATAAAGGTAACAATGGCTGCACACAGTAGTTTTTACAATTCTTAATGTCTCAAGCGATAATGTGTCAGTCCT
>NW_017032967.1:0-216 GCF_001483705.2 Eufriesea mexicana | reverse complement strand
ACATGGCTTGACATGGCCTGGCCTGATGTGACCTGTCCCATCCTGGCCTGACATGACCTGACGACACATGACCTGACCTGACTTCACATGACCTGACATGATCTAACCTGACCCAACCTGGAATATCCTAGCCTGCACTGACTTGACTGTCCATTCCTGTCGTGGCCCTACCTGGCCTGGCCTGGCCTGATCTGACCTAACCTAACCAAACCCGAC
>NW_017032966.1:0-216 GCF_001483705.2 Eufriesea mexicana | reverse complement strand
CTCGTATCCGGGGATGCCGGCAATATTGGTCGTGGCACGGTAGGTTGAGATAGGCTCCGTTCTATTAGGTTAGATTTGGCTATGTTTAGCCAGGATATATTTGGCATTCGTGATATCAACTGCGACGCGGTTAATTCCTGCGCCCTACTGTGATCTTGTATATTCTGCTTGCCTCTGCGGAGGCCAGCAATGGTGGCCTAGGCACGTTATGTTGGG
>NW_017032965.1:0-216 GCF_001483705.2 Eufriesea mexicana | reverse complement strand
CCTGTTTCGGTTATGTTAGGCTAGAACAGTTTCGACTTTGGCGCTATACACCGCTATTCGGTGGATTTCTGCGCCCTACGGTGATCCAATATGCTCTCCTTTGCTCTGGAGAGGCCAGAAACTGTGGCCGCGGCGCGTTATGTGGAGCTTTGTTGCGTTTGGTTAGGTTAGATTTGTTTGTGTTCGCATAGTATATCTCTGACTTTTGTGCTGTAC
>NW_017032964.1:0-216 GCF_001483705.2 Eufriesea mexicana | reverse complement strand
ACGAAAATGTCAATAAAATTTTATTTTCCAGGAGGATACTATAGCGTTCAATGCCTATTGCACGACAATAGAATCGTTCGCCCTTAGTTATGTAAGAAAGTGGACTCACCAGGATATTAGTCGAAAATGGCAACAAAATTTTATTTTCCAGCGACAATCTATATCATTGCAATGGTTGTAGCACTCAACAAGCATCTTTCCTCCTTACTTACGCAA
>NW_017032962.1:0-216 GCF_001483705.2 Eufriesea mexicana | reverse complement strand
AATTATGATAGTCTTAGGGACAGTCAAGATAGAGAATTGTGATGGCGAGAGTTACGCGTTATGACGGTCGAATCGAAAATACAGACTGCAGAGAATCTGAGTATTCCGAGGGATTCTCCATCGAGTAGAAACTGTGCTACCCTACAATACCGCCTTATAAGGAAAAAGAAAACAATTTAATATAGAAATAAGTATTAATCAGTGTGGAAGAGATTA
>NW_017032961.1:0-216 GCF_001483705.2 Eufriesea mexicana | reverse complement strand
GGTGAGCAAGCTTTATCTCATAAACAAGGATGAATGGTTCTATTGGCGAGATATAGCCGTTGCCAAGCAATAAAAACTGACTAGAAAGGTCTATTTCATTGACATTTTCTACATATATCGTGGTGGACATGCTTCCTCGCATCAATAAGGAATATTGATTCTATAGGCGCGCTATAGCCACTGTAACGCAGAAGAAGTTGCCTGGAAACTTCAATT
>NW_017032960.1:0-216 GCF_001483705.2 Eufriesea mexicana | reverse complement strand
ATACAATGCTCTTCGAAGAATTCCTGCGCTCTAAGTTGCTACACTATTCTCTGACAGACTCTGTGGAGGCCAGTAATAATCGTCCCGGTACGTTAGCTTGAGTAGGATTACATTTGGTTCTGTTACGATCGGCTAGGTTAGGAGAGGGTGGCTTTGACTTTTGTGTTATACGCCGCTATTCGGTGGATTTCTGCTCTCTACATTGCTCTAAAATGC
>NW_017032959.1:0-216 GCF_001483705.2 Eufriesea mexicana | reverse complement strand
TCAGGATGGGCTACTATGTCTTTTGTGCCTTACACTGCTTTTCGGCTGATTTCTGTGATCTAAGGTGCTCTGCTACTTTCTGCTTCGCTCTGGTCAGGAGCAGTGGTCGCGACCCGACATTTTGGATAATGCTGCGCTTGGCTAGGTTAGATTACATCACGTTTGCTTAGGGCATCTAAGGATTGTGTGCCATTCACTGCAATGCGGTGGAATTTT
>NW_017032958.1:0-216 GCF_001483705.2 Eufriesea mexicana | reverse complement strand
TAATTTGCCGAGACCACTGTTGCTGGCATCCCCAGAGCTAAGAAAAATATACTAGATAACAGTGGAGCGCAGAACTACACCGCATTACAGTGTACAGCACAAGCGTCAAGGATACCATAACATAACATGCCTAACACAACCTAACTAAAGTTCTCTAACAAAACATGACGTGCCGAGAGCAAGATTGCTGGCCTCTACAGAGACAAGCAGAGTATA
>NW_017032957.1:0-216 GCF_001483705.2 Eufriesea mexicana | reverse complement strand
ATATGATAAGCCATTAGATCGCGCGTATAGCAGAGAGCGTAGAAATTAATAATAATAGAACCACTTTTATCGCAGAATCCCTCGGTATAGATTTTTAATGGATACTTCCGCGAATACAATACAGTCACACACGGTCAACAAACCTACGTTAAGACGACTGGACATAATGCAAATAAACGTAAGCTCTATCATAACGAACGAAAAACGCTCCTCTCT
>NW_017032956.1:0-216 GCF_001483705.2 Eufriesea mexicana | reverse complement strand
AAATTCGACAAAGTAAAAGTATCTATCCAAACACGTGTTTAACACTAGGTTTACGGACGCTATCTGTATACCTATTTCTAAGGACACCTACCAAATTGAGAGGTAAAGGAAACCACGTGCCTTTTATTTTAACGATTGGTTTAATTTAAAAACATATATTATATTAACAGTCTTAATATAAGTTAACTAAATCTGTTACCATCGTATAATTGGAGC
>NW_017032955.1:0-216 GCF_001483705.2 Eufriesea mexicana | reverse complement strand
CCAAACGTAACCTGGCTCAATATAACGTGCCTAGAGAGCTATTGCTGGCCTTCCAAGAGCAAAACAGAAAATATTAGAGCAGAGGAACGTGCAGAAATCGACCTGAAAGCAGACTATGGCACTAAAGACAAAGCTATCGCCTCCAAACCTAGGCAATCGTAACACTGCCAAATGTAACGTGACTCAAGCTATCGTGCCGCGAACACTATTGCTGGC
>NW_017032954.1:0-216 GCF_001483705.2 Eufriesea mexicana | reverse complement strand
GTATACTGGAACTGGAAGTGGCCAGTCTGGAACAGCAGGAGCAGGTAGTCAGGGAACGACCTACGGTGGCCAAGGATCTGGTGTGTATACTGGAACAACTGGAAGAGGTTACTCTGGAGCAGCAGGAGCAGGTAGTCAGGGAACGACGTACGATGGTCAAGGATCTGTATATACTGGAGCAACTGGAAGTGTGTATTCTGGAACAGCTGGAGCAGG
>NW_017032953.1:0-216 GCF_001483705.2 Eufriesea mexicana | reverse complement strand
CCATTGCAGTGCTATAGAATCTGAGTGGAAAATTCAATATTATTGACATTTTCGACTAATATCATGGTGAGCTAATTTTGTTGAATAAATAAGGAGGAAGGATTCTATTGGCATGATATGGCGATTAGAATGATATAGAATCTGACCGGAAATTTCAATTATATATATATTTTCGACTAATATCGTTGTGACCTAATTTTGTATCATAAATAAGGA
>NW_017032952.1:0-216 GCF_001483705.2 Eufriesea mexicana | reverse complement strand
GCTGTGTATTGATGTGTGTATGGATGCATGGATGTATGCATGGATTGTTGGATGGATGCATGGGTGGAAGGATGTATGGATCGATGGACGTATGGATGGGTGAATGTTTGGATGGATAGATGTATGGAGGTGTGGATCTATGTATGGGTGTATGATGGATGGATGGCTGTATAGATGGGTGTAAGTGTGGATGGCTTGAGGTACGGACGGACGAAT
>NW_017032951.1:0-216 GCF_001483705.2 Eufriesea mexicana | reverse complement strand
AGATTCTGTAGCATTGCAATGGCTATACCGCGGCAATAGGATATTTGTTCCTTAATTATGCAAGAAAGTCAGCTCACCACGATATTCGACGAAAATGTCAATAAAATTTAATTTTCCAGCCATGTTCGATAGCATTACCATGGCTACAGCACACCAATAGCATATTTCCCCCTTATTTATGCGAGAAAGTTAGTTCACCACGATATTAGCCGAAAA
>NW_017032950.1:0-216 GCF_001483705.2 Eufriesea mexicana | reverse complement strand
GGAGCTACCTTCCTTGCTTAAGTAAGGAGGAAACGTTCTGTTGGCGTGCTCTAGTCGTTGCAAGGCTACAGAATCTGGAATGGAATTTCATTTTTTTGACAGTATCAACTAATATCGTGGTGAGCTGTCTTCCTTGCATAAATAAGCAGAAAGGATTCTATTGGCGTGCTATAGCCATTGGACTGCTATAGGATCTTGCTGGAAAATTCAATTTTA
>NW_017032949.1:0-216 GCF_001483705.2 Eufriesea mexicana | reverse complement strand
ACACGATGCATTTCCGCGCTCGACAATCCTCTCCTATACTCCGCTCGACTCTGGGGAGGCGAGAAGTGGTGGTCGTGGCACCTTAATTTCAGTTACGTTGAGTTTGGTACCATTAGGCTAGGTTATGTTCGGTTAGGATAGCTCTGACATCCATACCATATTATGTGGTGGGCTTCTGTGATCTACTGTGCTTTACCATATTCTGCTTGGCTTTGG
>NW_017032948.1:0-216 GCF_001483705.2 Eufriesea mexicana | reverse complement strand
TACGAATGAACGGATGTAGGGATGAATGGATTTGTGGATGGGCGGATGGATGTATGGATGTATAGATGTATGTATGTATGGATGTACGAATGTATGGATGTACGAATGTATGGATACACGGATGTATCGATATACGGATGTATATCTGTACGAATGTATGGATGGATGGATGGATGAGTGGGTGGATGTATGGATGGATGGATGTATGGATGTATG
>NW_017032947.1:0-216 GCF_001483705.2 Eufriesea mexicana | reverse complement strand
TCTTTAAAATTGAATTTTCCAGCCAGACTCTATAGCATTGCAATGGCTAGAGCACGCCAATAGGATCTTTCCTACTTATTTATGCAAGGAAGGTAGCTCACCACGATATTAGCAGAAAATGTCAATAAAATTGAACTTTCCAGACAAATTCTGTATCATTGCAATGGCTATAGCCCGACAATAGAATACTTCTTCCTTATTTATGCAAGAAAGTTA
>NW_017032946.1:0-216 GCF_001483705.2 Eufriesea mexicana | reverse complement strand
CTGTCAGTTGCAAATAGCTCCAGCCACAAATGTACCATTCATTGATCACTCTAAATTTGAATAGGAATTTACATCATACAGCAGCTACAGCACTGCGCTAATGGTTGTACTCGACAGATTTATGTCAACTGCTAGTATTTCGATCTACGACGGATATGTCCTTTGCCATTCTAGAAGAGCTATAGAATCTACATCATCGTTGATAAGATTAATTCA
>NW_017032945.1:0-216 GCF_001483705.2 Eufriesea mexicana | reverse complement strand
GGACTTCTGCTCTCTACTGTGCTCTAATATGCTCTGCTTGGCTGTGGGGAGGTTAACAGTTGTGGTCTCGGCACGTTAGTTTTAGCTAAGCCACGATCGGTTGTGTTACGTTAGTATGGGTTAGGTTTGGATAGCTTTGTCTTACGCGCTGTGAACTGTTTTTCTGTGGATTTCAGCGCCCAATTGTGTGCTAGTATGTTCTGCTTGGCTTGGGCG
>NW_017032944.1:0-216 GCF_001483705.2 Eufriesea mexicana | reverse complement strand
GATGGATGTATGGATGGATGACAGTATCGATAGATGGATGTATGGATGGATAGAGGTATGGATCGACGGATGTATGGATGGATATGGGTATGGATAGGTGGACGTTTGAATGTATGGACGTACGTATGTATGTATGTTTGACTGTATGGATGAATTTGAGATATGTATGTATGGATGTATGGATGGATGGATGTAAGTATGTATGTATGGATGTAT
>NW_017032943.1:0-216 GCF_001483705.2 Eufriesea mexicana | reverse complement strand
GAACCTGACCTCTCCTGACCTGACATGACCTGACTTCACCTGACCTGACCTGACCTAACCTGAACCAACCTGGAATGTCCTGACCTGCGCCCACCTGAACTGGCCTGACCTGTCGTGACATTATCTGGCATGACCTGACATGATATGAACTAACCTGACCTGACCCGGCCTGACCTGGCCTGACATTGCCTGGCCTGGCCTGACCTGCACTGACCT
>NW_017032942.1:0-216 GCF_001483705.2 Eufriesea mexicana | reverse complement strand
TTTTATTACTTATTATTATTATTATTACTTATTATGATGTCAACATGTTATGTGTTTACTAACAGTTTGAACAATTCGACCTTAAAACTGATAATATTATTAGAAAAAAAATAAAAAATAAAAGTTGTATTGCAAACACGTTTATGTTTCTGCTTTCTATTACTTATTATTATTATTATTATTATTATTATTATTATTATTATTATTACTTATTAT
>NW_017032941.1:0-216 GCF_001483705.2 Eufriesea mexicana | reverse complement strand
TACCTGACGTGCAACGACCGCTATTGCTGGCAACACTAGGGCTAAGCAGAGTACAGCAGAGCATTGTGGGACGCTGTAAACGTCCGAAACACAGCGTATAGCACAAGAGTCGGAACTTTCTTAAGCAAACATTACTAAACATAGCCTGGCCATGCGTAACATAACTCAGGCTAACGTACCGAGAGCATTATTCCTGGCGTCCATAGAGGTAAGCAA
>NW_017032940.1:0-216 GCF_001483705.2 Eufriesea mexicana | reverse complement strand
GATAGGTTAGTTTAGGCTTTTGTGCTATACACTGCTGCTCGCGGATTTCTGCGCTCTACTGCGCTCTAATACTTTCTGCTTGGCTCTGGGGGGAGGGGCAGCAGTAGCGATCTCGGAACGATAGGTGTATCTATGTTATATATGGTTATGTCTGGTTAGGTCAGTTTAGGTTAGGATAACTTCGACTTTGGCGCTATTCACTGTAACGCGGTTAAC
>NW_017032939.1:0-216 GCF_001483705.2 Eufriesea mexicana | reverse complement strand
TTGCAGTGTAATAGAATCTGACTGGAAAATCCTATGTTATTGACATTTTCGGCCAATATCGTGACGAGATAATTTTCTTGCATAAATAAGGAGGAAGGAATCTATTGGCATGCTATAGCAATTGCAATGCTCTAGAAATTGCCTGGAAAATTTAATTCTGTTCATATTTTCGTCTAATATCGTTGTGAGCTGATTTTGTTGCATAAATAAGGAGGA
>NW_017032938.1:0-216 GCF_001483705.2 Eufriesea mexicana | reverse complement strand
AATCTTTCCTCCTTATGTATGCAAGAATGTTGGCTCACCACCATATTAGACGAAAATGTCAATGAAATTGAATTTTCCAGTCATATTCTATAGCGTTGCGACGGCTATAGCACGCCAAATGTATCCTTCCTCCTTATTTATGAAAGAAAGATTGCTCACCGTGATATTAGTCGAATATGTCAATAAAATTATATTTTCCAGGAAGATTCTATAGCG
>NW_017032937.1:0-216 GCF_001483705.2 Eufriesea mexicana | reverse complement strand
TCAAAAAATTAAAACAAAGAAAAAATTACGTATAATTGTTATTAATTAACCATTAATCCTGTGTGTGTTGATTTTATGTGTGTGAGTGTGAGTAAGGTTGAAAGAGTGATACTCATTTATTCTATAATTGTACAATATGCGATATAAATATAGTATGACCGAATGTTGTCTAGTGTGAATGATATTTGAAAAATATTTAGAAAAATATGCCAGAAT
>NW_017032936.1:0-216 GCF_001483705.2 Eufriesea mexicana | reverse complement strand
ATAGGTCAGTTCTAACTGTTCGCCCGTTCAATAAAGATCTATACAGTTTTTCCACAGTTTCCACTGTCTACTATTTCTTTGCTGTATGACCCCTTTAACAAAGGAGAATGAAAGTCCTTGGGGTCATGGGTTTAGTTGAAATTTTGTAGGTTTGTAGATTTAGTTATCCAGTTCCTAGTTTTTAAGTTGGTGTGAATGAGGTGATGCGTGGTGACG
>NW_017032935.1:0-216 GCF_001483705.2 Eufriesea mexicana | reverse complement strand
GTATCGTCGTACAAATTAATTACATTCAAAGGAACAATTATTGTGTCAGGTGTACGAGTTCCACCGCCATCTTTGTCATGTTTTATTTCTTTCTCGAATTTTTCTATCCTCGAATTATTTTATTATCGAATTCTTTTCTCATCGAATTATTTCATTCGTGAATGTATTTCCAAAGATTTTTGCTGAGAAGGCACTCCTGCCTGATATTAACTTTTA
>NW_017032934.1:0-216 GCF_001483705.2 Eufriesea mexicana | reverse complement strand
ATTTTATTGACATTTACGGCTAATATCTTGGTGAGATAACTTTCCTGCATAAACATTGAAGAACGATTAATTTGGCGAGTTATAGCCACTGCAATGCTTTAGAATCTGCATGGAAAATTTAATTTTATTGACATTTTCGGCTAATGTCGTGGAGAGTTAACTTTCTCGCAAAAATACGAAGGTAAGATTCTATTTGCGTGCTATAGGCTTTGCAAT
>NW_017032933.1:0-216 GCF_001483705.2 Eufriesea mexicana | reverse complement strand
GTTGGAAGCGATACGACTGGGATCGTACCTTTCGGTCGGTCCGAACAGACACGACTGGAGTTCCCTCGTTAATAACTCGATAAATAACGGTATGACATATACATATTTTTACAGTTTTCTACATGGTTTCTTCCATTCTAATTTATTTCAATCTTATTTTTATTAATTTCTCAATTTTCGCATTTTTTCACTTGTACACTGTATTTTTTTTATACA
>NW_017032932.1:0-216 GCF_001483705.2 Eufriesea mexicana | reverse complement strand
GCTGGAATATGCAATTTTATTGACATTTTCGGCTAATATCGTGGTGAGCTTAGTTTCTTGCATAAAAAAGAAGGAAGGATTGCATTGGCAAGCTATAGGCATTGCAGTGCTATAGAATCTGGCTTGAAAAATAAATTTTATTGATACTTTCGCCTAATATCGTGGAGAGCTAACTTTCTTGCATAAATAATGAGGTAAGAATCTATTGGCGTGCTA
>NW_017032931.1:0-216 GCF_001483705.2 Eufriesea mexicana | reverse complement strand
ATTGCTGCGATCTACATTGCTCTACTATACTCAGCACCACCCAGGGTGGGCGAGCAATGGTGGAAGTGGCACGCCATGACGAGTCAGCATGCGTTAGCTTAGGATACGTTAGGTTATGTGTGGTCAGGATGGTTTTGTCTTTCGCGCCGTACGCTGTTGTCAAGCGGATTTCTTTGATCTACTGTACTCTGCTGCACTCTGCTTGACTCTTGAAAG
>NW_017032930.1:0-216 GCF_001483705.2 Eufriesea mexicana | reverse complement strand
AGATCCTTGTGATAATGATCCCCATTGATCGTTTATTGGGACTTATCGCGTAGGCCAAGGGGTTGACAGCGCTGTTGTAACGAAATTCGACGATAAAATTCGATTACTGTGTAATTCGAATTTCCATTAGCTTAACAAAGAACGAAGAAACGGATGTGTTTCAGATCGACGGGTGCGCGAGCGAACGCTGGAGAAACTATGGCGGAAGAATTCCGG
>NW_017032929.1:0-216 GCF_001483705.2 Eufriesea mexicana | reverse complement strand
AGGCGGTGAGACAGCAGCGGACATCTGGCGTCGATAAAACCGTGGAGAGAGAGAGAGAGAGAGCGGAGAGAGAATTCGACTCGCGTGTTCGATAAGACACGAGGAAAGAGGGAAGGAAAAAAGAATTGGCAGGGGAATGTGCGTTAAGCACTCGTCGATCTGAGAAATACTCGACTCGATTCCGACTCGGAGTAAATCGCGTGATACCGGGCTACC
>NW_017032928.1:0-216 GCF_001483705.2 Eufriesea mexicana | reverse complement strand
CTTATTTATGCAAGGATGTCAGCTCACCACGATATTAGACGGAAATATCAATAAAACTGATTTATCCATCCGGATGCTATAGAATTGCAACGGCCATAGCTGGCCAACAGAATCTCATCTCCGTTTTTATGCAAGAAAGTTTCCTCCCCACGGTATTAGTAGAAAATGTCAATAACGTTGCATTTTCGAAGCAGATTCAAAAGCATTGTAATGGCT
>NW_017032927.1:0-216 GCF_001483705.2 Eufriesea mexicana | reverse complement strand
CCAATTCTCTGGCAAGTAGATGGCTGTTCCTGCCATTGGTTGAAGGCGATAGGCGACCTATTCTCCAAGCTATGACAGATTACAAATTTTGAATAGACCTATCCTCTGGCAAGTAGATCGCTGTACTTGCCACTGGATTGAAGGCGTTAAGCTATCCATTCACCAAGCTATAACAGACTATTGGTTTTGTGTAGACATATACTCTGGCAAGTGGAT
>NW_017032926.1:0-216 GCF_001483705.2 Eufriesea mexicana | reverse complement strand
AGGTGACGAATAGCAACAATTAATCTACTCTTGCTGAAAGTACTAACTCCTTTTTCTATCATACAGTGCGTAACTGCGGAAATATAGTCATCACTAGGAAGGACATCTGCCTTCATCATTGTAAGTGGAATTTATAGGGGGGAATTAGTCTTTGACATATACGATATGGAGATAGTTATTTGGGAAATTCAACTGGAAATCTGGTCACTCAGATGT
>NW_017032925.1:0-216 GCF_001483705.2 Eufriesea mexicana | reverse complement strand
GGAAATATTCTATTGGCACGCTATACCCTTTACAATGCTATAGACTCTGCCTCGAAACTTCAATTTTACTGACATTTTCGACTAATATCGTGGTGAGGTGACTTTCTTGCATAAGCAAGCAGGAAATACACTATTGGCACGCTATACCCATTGCAATGCTATGGAATCCGCCTCGAAAATTCAATTTTACTGACATTTTCGACCAATATCGTGGTG
>NW_017032924.1:0-216 GCF_001483705.2 Eufriesea mexicana | reverse complement strand
TGACAGTAGGTACTTTTCAAGGTATATAAAAAGAAGTTTAAATAAACATATAGTCTAAATAATTCATGAACGTTTATGCGAAATTAGATAATAAATGAAAATACCTTCGATGTAACTAAATACCAGAAATAATTACTAAAATGTTTCTCTCCCAATAATTATGACAATCAATAATGACAAGAAATAGAAAAAAATATATAAAACACCATTTCTTAA
>NW_017032923.1:0-216 GCF_001483705.2 Eufriesea mexicana | reverse complement strand
GTGCTATAACCATTGAAATGCTATAGAATCTGGCTGGAAAATACAATTTTATTGACATTTTCGCCTAGTTTCGTGGTGACCTATCCTTCTTGCATATATAACGAGGAAAGATTCAACTGGCGTGCAAGAGCCATAGATATGATATAGAATCTCGCTGGAAAATTGAATTTTATTGACATTTTCGGCTAATAACGTGGTGACCTAACTTTTTTGCAT
>NW_017032922.1:0-216 GCF_001483705.2 Eufriesea mexicana | reverse complement strand
AATTGCTGGCCCCTCAGGTCCAAGCAGGCCATATTGGTGGAGAGTAGAGCGCAGATGTCCTTAAGATCGCAGTGCATAGCACAATAGTCGAAACTACCGTATCCCAACATAGACAAACGTAACATAACCGAACGTTGCATCACTCAACTTAAAGTGCCGACGCCACTGTCGCTTGCATCCCCAGTGCCAAGCAGAATGTGCTTGAGCACAGTAGAG
>NW_017032921.1:0-216 GCF_001483705.2 Eufriesea mexicana | reverse complement strand
GCTATAACAGATTATAGATTCTGAATAGACCTATTCCCTGTCATGTAGACGGCTGTACTTGCCGTTGGATTGAATGCGTTCGGCGATCTATTCACCAAGCGATAAAAGGATGTAGATTTTGAATAGACCAATTCTTTGGCAAGTAGATGGCTCTAGTTGCCATTGCTTGAAGACGTTAGGCGACCTATTCTCCAAGCTATAACGGATTATAGATTT
>NW_017032920.1:0-216 GCF_001483705.2 Eufriesea mexicana | reverse complement strand
GATGGATGGGTGTATGGATGGATGGGTGTATGGATGGATGGGTGTATGGATGGATGGATGTATGGATGTATGGGTGATTGTATTGATGTATGTATGAATGTATGTATGGATGTAGTGAAATATGTATCTATGGATGTTTGTACGGATGTAAGAATGGATATATCTATGGATGCATGTATGGCTGTATGTAAGGATGTGTGTATGGATGTATGTATG
>NW_017032919.1:0-216 GCF_001483705.2 Eufriesea mexicana | reverse complement strand
AATTATATGGATTCTTTCGCTCTACTCGCCACTAACATGTTGTGCTTGACTCTGTGAAGGCCAACAATAGTGGTCTCGGCACGTTACGTTGTGACAGGCTACATTCCGATGCGTTATGATAGGTCAAGTTAGGTTAGGATATCTTTGACTACAATGCCTTACACTGCAACGCGGCTGATTTCTGCGCTGTACTGTGCTCTAGTATATTCGGGCTGG
>NW_017032918.1:0-216 GCF_001483705.2 Eufriesea mexicana | reverse complement strand
CGAAAGAAGGTATAAAATTATAGTTTGGTCGCGTGAATCGTTCATCTGAAACTTCTTCGAACATTCGTTGCTTTCAATTGCCGATCACTTACAGTACACTAGCAATTGCATGGTAGTTTCTTTAGGCTGGTCGAGGGCGATGTGACTGGCGACGCATTTGAGAATTTTTCCATTGTCCGTCCAATCCAAGGTGCGCGATGCGTTCTGTACAGCCAA
>NW_017032917.1:0-216 GCF_001483705.2 Eufriesea mexicana | reverse complement strand
TCAATTTTATTGACATTTTCGACCAATATCGCGGTGAGTTAACTTTCTTGCATAAATAAGGAGAAAAGATTCTATTGGCGTGCCATTGCCATAGCAATGCTCTGAAATCTGGTTGAAAAATTCAATTTTACGGAGATTATCGAATAATATCGAAGTGAGCAACCTTTTTTGCATAAGTGAGGAAGAAAGATTCTATTTACTAGCTGTAGCAATTGC
>NW_017032916.1:0-216 GCF_001483705.2 Eufriesea mexicana | reverse complement strand
TTCCATCCATCAATGCATCCGTTCTTCCACCCATCCTTTCACCCACTCTTCAGTTCATCCACCAATCCATTCACCCACTCGCACATCCACACTTCCATACGACTATCCCACCATACATCCATCCATGCGTACATCATCCCACACATACATCCACCGATCCATACATCCATACATCCATACATCCACCCACCAATCCCTCCATCCATCTATACATCC
>NW_017032915.1:0-216 GCF_001483705.2 Eufriesea mexicana | reverse complement strand
GGGTAGTATAGACATTTGTGCTATACACAGCCATCTGCGGATTTCTACCATCTACTGTGCTCTCGGTTATTCTGCTTCGCACTGGGGACGGCAGCAACATCGATTCTCAGCACGTTAATTAGAGTTGGGCTATGTTTGGTTATGTTTTGTTGCTTTGGATAGGGTTTGGGTAGCTTTGACTTTTCTGGTACGCGCTGCGATTCTACGGATTTCTAC
>NW_017032914.1:0-216 GCF_001483705.2 Eufriesea mexicana | reverse complement strand
TGACATTTTCGACTAATATCTTGGTGAGCCAACTTCCATGTATAAGTAAGGAGGGAAGATTCTGTTGGCGTGCTATTGCCATAGCAATGCTACAGAATGTGGATGGAAAGTTCAATTTTATTGTCATTTTCTACTAGTATCGTGGTGAGCTGACTTTCTTTCATAAATAAGGAGCATAGATTCTATTGGCGTGCTATAACCATTGCTATGATATGG
>NW_017032913.1:0-216 GCF_001483705.2 Eufriesea mexicana | reverse complement strand
TTGTTATCTGCTTGTTCTAATTCTGCTAGGAACATTGTTAGAGGAATCAACGTAACGCTTTTTATGGGATTAATACCACTATACTGCTTACTTTGTGACCTTTTCCTTGTAAATCTATTTCGATGTGTTATACGTCTTTGGGTGCAATCCTTCTAGCACAATCTTGTATTTTCTTTCCGAATTCGAATGATACGTATAGTAACTCTCGCTCGTGAC
>NW_017032912.1:0-216 GCF_001483705.2 Eufriesea mexicana | reverse complement strand
ATATGGTGCTCGTGGTACCTTAGGTTTGGTTAGGTTACGTTCGGATAGATTAAGTTAGGCAATGTTTGCTAGGTTAGCTTTGACTATCGTGCTATACACGGATCTTCGGAGGATTCTTGCGCTCCAATGTGCTCTATTCAAATCTGCTAGGAACTGGGTAGGCCAGCAATAGTGGTCGCTGCACGTTACGTTGTGTTTGCCTACTTTAGGTTAGGT
>NW_017032911.1:0-216 GCF_001483705.2 Eufriesea mexicana | reverse complement strand
GATCGACTTCTGCCCTCTACATTCCTCCAATGTGTTCTGCTTGGCGATGGGGAGGGCTGCAACTGTGGGCCCAGCTCGTTAGGTTCAGCTAGTTTACGTTTGGCTTGTTTTGAATAAGTCAGGTTAGGTCAGGATCTCTTTGACTTCTGTGCGAAACACTGCTATTTGGTGTCTTTCTGCGCTCTACTGCGCTCCAATATATTCTGCTTGTGCCTG
>NW_017032910.1:0-216 GCF_001483705.2 Eufriesea mexicana | reverse complement strand
CCAATAGAAACTTTCCCCCTTATTTATGCAACAAATTCAGCTCACCACGATATTAGTCGAAAAGGTGAACGAAATTAAATTTTCCAGTCCGATTCTATAGCATTGCAATAGCTATAGCATGCCAATAGAATCTTTCTTCCTCATTTATACAACAAAATTTGCTCACCACGATATTAGTCGAAAATGTCAATAAAATTGAGTTTTCCAGTCAGTTTC
>NW_017032909.1:0-216 GCF_001483705.2 Eufriesea mexicana | reverse complement strand
TCAAACGTGGCATGGCCGAACGTAACCGAACTGAACCTAACGTGGCCAGGCCAACATTCCTGGTCCCCCCGCAGCCAAACGGAACATACTAGAGCACATTGGAGCGCAGAAATTCACCGAATAGTTGTGGGCAGCAATAAAGTCAAAGCCATACTGTCTTAACCTAACCAATCATGACGTAACATAACGTAACCTAGCTTTACCTAACGTGCCGCA
>NW_017032908.1:0-216 GCF_001483705.2 Eufriesea mexicana | reverse complement strand
ACGCCAATAGAGCCTTTCCTCCTTATTTATGCAAGACAGATAGCCTACCACGATATTAGACGCAACTATCAAAAAAATTGAACTTTCCAGCCAGCTTTTACAGCTTTGCAATGCCTATAGCACGCCAATATAATATTTCCTCCTTATTTATGGAAGAAAGGTTGCTCACCACGATATTTGTCAAAAATGTCTGTAAAATTGAATTTTCCAGCGAGA
>NW_017032907.1:0-216 GCF_001483705.2 Eufriesea mexicana | reverse complement strand
TAACGTGCCGAGACCACTATTGCTGGCTTCCCCAGCGCCAAGCAGTATATACCACAGCGCAGCAGAGCCCAGACATCCATCCGATTGTAATGTATTGCACAAAAGCGGTAGATATCCCAACCTACCCTGTCCTAGCCTAACCTAGCCAAACGAAGCATGGCACAACATAACGTCCGGCGACAACTGCTCCTGGCCTCCACAGAGCCAAGCAGAATG
>NW_017032906.1:0-216 GCF_001483705.2 Eufriesea mexicana | reverse complement strand
CACTGCTATTCGGTGGATTTCTGCACTCCAGATTGCTCTACTGCACCACGCTGGACTCTCGGGAGACCAGCAATAATGGTCTGGGCACGTCTGGTTGAGTTTTGTTACGTCTGGTTAGATTAGGTTTGGTCAGGATAGTTCCGACCTTCGTGCTATGCGCAGTTATTCTTTCGATTCCTGCCCTCTCCTGCGCCCTACTCCAACCTGCTTTCCCAG
>NW_017032905.1:0-216 GCF_001483705.2 Eufriesea mexicana | reverse complement strand
AATTTAATTCAACAACGCAATGACAGTTCAGCCTGTTACAACTAATGGCTCACAACTAAAACAAAACTAGGAACTCCTTTGAAGAACTGTCTCTCAAGAACTCTCTTCCAATCATCTTTCCGAAGAACTCTTCACTAACCACGTTTGCCTTCGTTTATATCTTCCCCAACCTGAATACGTTTTCCAAAAGAATATGGTCATGCTAAGGGCCTGACG
>NW_017032904.1:0-216 GCF_001483705.2 Eufriesea mexicana | reverse complement strand
TTTACGGTACTGTGACGGATTTATGTACTCAGTACCCTTTTGTCAGTTGTTAATATTTCGTTGGATACTGGATCTGTGCCTTGATATCTTAGAATTGTTATAGTACCAAATCCAGCGTTGGACAGATTTATCCAACGTGTACACAGCTCTGTAGGTTGTACTACTATGTACCGTAATGTCAATTGTAAATACCTCGAGGCACGAACGTCGTATACA
>NW_017032903.1:0-216 GCF_001483705.2 Eufriesea mexicana | reverse complement strand
AGCGGGCTCACCACGATATCGGACGAAAATGTCAATAAAATTTAACTTTCCAGCCTGATTCTACAGCTTTGGAATGGCAAAAGCACGCCAATGGAATTTTTCTTCCTTATTTATGCAGGAAAGATAACTCACAACGATATTAGAAGAAAATGATAATAAAATTGGATTTTCCACCCAGATTATATATCGTTGCAATGGCTATAGCACGACAATAGA
>NW_017032902.1:0-216 GCF_001483705.2 Eufriesea mexicana | reverse complement strand
TGGCTATAGCTGGCCAATAGAATCTTTCCTCCTTATTTATGCAAGGACGCCAGCTGACGACGATATTAGTCGAAAACGTCAATAAAATTACATTTTCCAGCCAGTTTCAGTAGCATTGCAATGGCAATAGCTCGCCAGTAGAATCTTTCCACATTACATATGGAAGAAGGTTAGGTCACCACGATATTAGTCGAAAATGACAATAAAATTGAATTT
>NW_017032901.1:0-216 GCF_001483705.2 Eufriesea mexicana | reverse complement strand
AGTAGACAAAGCTACCCTAACCTAATATATCCAATCTTAACATAACCGAAAGTAACATAACTCAAACTAACGTACTGCAACAAATACAGCTGGCCTCCCCAGAGTGGAGCAGAATATATCAGAGGTCAGTAGAACGCAGAGATCAATAGAATTGCGGTGTAGAGCACAAAAGTGATAGCCATTCAAACCAAACACATGCTATCATTACAAAACCAA
>NW_017032900.1:0-216 GCF_001483705.2 Eufriesea mexicana | reverse complement strand
TCAGGGTAGGAGAGGATAGCTATGACTTTTGTGCTATAGACATCTATACGGTTGATGTCGGCGTTCTTTTCTGCTCTAATGTGTTCTCTCTCGCTCTCGGGAGAACGGAAGTAGAGGTAGCGGCTCGTCTGTTTGAGATATGCTACGCAATGGTTGCTTTGGGTAGGCTAAGTTTGTTTAGAATGGCTTCGACGTTTGTGCTACACACTGCGATTC
>NW_017032899.1:0-216 GCF_001483705.2 Eufriesea mexicana | reverse complement strand
GCCGGGGGTCGACCGGAGTATAGTAGTGTAATATAGACTGCAGAAATCCAACGAATAAAGGAGAACAGCGCAAAAGTTTAAGATATGCTCTCATAACAGAGCCAGTCTCAACATAACCAAACGTAACATAATTCAACCACACGTGCCAAGACAACCTTTGCTGGCCCCCTCAGAGCCAAGCATAGCATATAAGATCACACTTGTGCGTAGAAGTCT
>NW_017032898.1:0-216 GCF_001483705.2 Eufriesea mexicana | reverse complement strand
TCCTCCTACAACACGGCACCCTATAACACGGTTTCGCTTCAACACGATAAGAAAATTGCGAAAACTTTTGTACAGCACTGTACTTCTACAAGAGCACTGATGACGAAGAAATTTATTAAATTAAAATTTCGTTAAATTAAAATAATTTTTTTGTTTTTTTTTTGTTTTGCGTTGTACATACATTTATATTTTTAATAAAAATTAAGTTGTCAATGT
>NW_017032897.1:0-216 GCF_001483705.2 Eufriesea mexicana | reverse complement strand
AATAGAACGTAGACAAATATAGCCTAACACAACCTAACGTGCCCAGGTCGCTATTGCTGCCGTCCTCACAGCCAGGCAGGACGTACTAGAGCACAGAAGATCGAAGAAATCCACCGAACAGTAGTGTACAGCACAAAAGTTAAAGCGATCCTATCCAAACTTTGCCTAACCAGACGTAACCGAGCGTAACCCGACAAAACATATCGTGCCGAGACC
>NW_017032896.1:0-216 GCF_001483705.2 Eufriesea mexicana | reverse complement strand
GAGTAACGATCGAACAATGATCGAGTAACAATTGAGGGACGATCGAGTGCGAATTGGATGTCATGATCGGTTAATAATGGTAGAATTGGTACCAAAGATAGAAAATTTGGAGAAGAATAAATGGAATGTAGAAATTTCTAAATATGGCGACGGTCGATAGAGTAATTTATGGAGTAACGATCGAATGACAATTAACGGACGATCGAGTGCGAATTG
>NW_017032895.1:0-216 GCF_001483705.2 Eufriesea mexicana | reverse complement strand
TGGCGTGCTATAGGCATTGCAATGCGGTAAAATCTGTCTAGAAAGTTCAAGTTTATAGACACCATCGACTAATATCGTGGTGAGCTAACCTCCTTCAGTAAGAATGGAGGAAAGATGCTTTTTGAGTGCTGTAGCCATAGCAATGATATAGTTTGTGGCTGGAAAATACAATTTTATTGCCATTTTCGACTAATATCGTGGTGGTCCACCTTTCTT
>NW_017032894.1:0-216 GCF_001483705.2 Eufriesea mexicana | reverse complement strand
ATTTATGCAAGAAAGTTCGCTCGCCGCGATATTACTCGAAAATGTTAATAAAATTGAATTTTCTATCCAGATACTATAGAGTTGCAATGGCTAAAGCTGGCGAATAGAATCTTTGCTCCATATTTATGCAAGAAAGATAGCTCACCACGATAGCAGCCGAAAATGTCAATAACAATGAATATTCCAGACAGATTCTGTAGCACTGCAATTGCTATA
>NW_017032893.1:0-216 GCF_001483705.2 Eufriesea mexicana | reverse complement strand
GTGCTTTACATTGCTCTACTGTACTCTGCTCGGCACTCGGGAGGCCAGTAATAGTGGTCTCTGTCCGTTTGGTTCAAATAAACTACTCATGGTGACGTTACGTTTGGTTTGGTTAGGATAGGGTAGCACAGACTTTTGCGCTATACACCGCCTTTCTGTGGACTTCTGGGCTCTACATTGCTCTAGCATGCTCTACTTGTCTCTGGAGAGGCCAGA
>NW_017032892.1:0-216 GCF_001483705.2 Eufriesea mexicana | reverse complement strand
GGTGTGGGCATCTTCTACTTTTCCGCTTTACGTTCTTTGCGGCAGGTTGCTGCGGTCTACTGTACTCTAGTATATCGTGCATGGCTCTGGAGAGGTCAGCAATATTGGTGTAGGCAAGTTAGGCTGAGTTAGGTTACGTTTGGATATGTTACTATTGGTTACACTAGGATAGAGTAACTTTGACTTTTGTGCTATACACAGCTTGTGGGAGGACTT
>NW_017032891.1:0-216 GCF_001483705.2 Eufriesea mexicana | reverse complement strand
TGCTATAGACCGCTATTCGGTCGATTTCTGCGCTCTCCTGCGTTCTAATATGCCCCTCTTGTCCCTTTGGAGGCCAGGAACACTGGTCGAGGCACGATAGGTTGAGTCAGATTTCGTTTGCTTGGTTAGGTTATTTTGGGTTAAGTTAGTATTGCATTGACTTTTGTGCACAGCACAGCTATACTATGGACTTTTGGGCTCTACTGTGCTCTATCA
>NW_017032890.1:0-216 GCF_001483705.2 Eufriesea mexicana | reverse complement strand
TGTTGAAGTGAACACTACTATCTTCAAATTTATACTGAAGCATCGCTATTTTATTAATGCGAAGAATTAGTTAAATTCGTGCAAAATTTTTCTTTGCCTCGACAATATTATAGTAGTCATTTATCAGACTGTAGATAATTAATCAAATCATCTAATTTCATAATCCACGTAAAATCATCGTCATCCTATTAAAATTTATGCCAAATTTTTCTTTGC
>NW_017032889.1:0-216 GCF_001483705.2 Eufriesea mexicana | reverse complement strand
TAACGTAACTCAACCTATCGTGCCGGGACCACTATTGTTACCCTCCCCAGAGCCAAGTTGGACCTACTAGGTCGCAGAAGAGCGCAGATATCAGCCGAGTGGCAGCGTACAGTATAACAGTTAATTATATCCTGACCCAACCTAATCGAGCGCAAAATGTATCATCATAACGAACGGAGGCCACTATTGCTGGCACTTCCAGAGACAAGCTAAGAA
>NW_017032888.1:0-216 GCF_001483705.2 Eufriesea mexicana | reverse complement strand
AATGACATTTTTGACTAATATCGTGATGAACTAACTTTATTGCATAAACAAGGAGGAAAAGTTCTATTAGCGAGCTGCAGCCATTGCAATGCTTTAGAATGTGGTTGGAAAACACAATTTTATTGACATTTTCGCCTAATATTGTGGTGAGCAAACTTTTTTGCATAAATAAGGAGGAAAGATACTATTGGCGTGCTATAGCCATTGAATTGATAT
>NW_017032887.1:0-216 GCF_001483705.2 Eufriesea mexicana | reverse complement strand
AGCATGCCAAAAGAATATTTCCTCCTTATTTATGCAATGAAATTACCTCACCGCGATATTAGTATAAAATGTCAGTAAAATTGTATTTTCGAGTCAGATTCTATATTATTGCAATGGCTATAACATGCCAATAGAATCTTTACTCCTTATTTGTGCAACAAAATTAGCTCACAACGATATGAGTCTAAAATGTCTATAAAATTGAGTTTTCCAGTC
>NW_017032886.1:0-216 GCF_001483705.2 Eufriesea mexicana | reverse complement strand
GTTAGGTTTGCATAGCTATGGCTTCCGTGCTATACACAGCCTTTCTGTCGATTTCTGCGGTCTTTTGTGCTGTGCTATGCTCTGCTCGTCCATGAGCACGCAATAATGGTCTCGTCTCGTTACGTTTGGTTAGAATACATTCGGTTTGGACACATTAGGTCATGTAAGGTTTGGAAATCTCTGACGTGTGTGCTATTCTCTGCTCTATGAAGGCTT
>NW_017032885.1:0-216 GCF_001483705.2 Eufriesea mexicana | reverse complement strand
ATTTGACAGAAGGGTTGCTCCAATTATACGATGGTAACAGATTCAGTTAACTTATATTAACCCCTTGCACTCGGCAATTTTCTCGTTACAGGAAAATAGTAATTCGAAGACTTTTTGCCATAAATATTTCTAAAACAGTAAATAAGAAATCGCATGAAAATTAAGACGTAGAATTATTTTACTTCGATATTCCACGCATCGTTGGGTAATTGTAAA
>NW_017032884.1:0-216 GCF_001483705.2 Eufriesea mexicana | reverse complement strand
TTTCATTATACTAAAATTATATTTGAATACAATTATTAGTATTTTTGTTCTTTAATTGTTTCAATATATTATTAATATTTATAGATAATACTTAATAGGTTATTGGATTACTTAATAATATTTAATAAATTATTCTAATAATAGGTCATTAATAATTCCATAAATATATAATAAATAATATTTACAAAATTCTTTTTTTCATTATACTAAAATTAT
>NW_017032883.1:0-216 GCF_001483705.2 Eufriesea mexicana | reverse complement strand
ATGAGTGTATGTTTGTATGTATGGATATATGTACTGATGTATGTATGGATGTATTGATGGATGGATGGAATGTTGAATGGATATATGGATGGATCGATGTAAGGATCGATGGATGTATGGAAGGGTGGATGTATGGATGGGTGGATGTATAGAAGGGTGGCAGTATGGATGGATGAATGTATGGATGATTTCAGGTATGAATGGACGGATGTACGT
>NW_017032882.1:0-216 GCF_001483705.2 Eufriesea mexicana | reverse complement strand
GCTTGACCTGACCTTACCTGGCTTGACATGGCCTGGCCTGATGTGACCTGTCCTTTCCTGGCCAGACCTGACCGAACCAGACCACGCATGACCTGGCCTGCCCTGATTTTACCTGACCTGACCTGACCTAACCTGACCAACATGGAATATCCGAGCCTGCCCTGACTTGAACTGACCTTACCTGTCGGGACCTTTCCTGTCCTGGCCTGGCCTGAC
>NW_017032881.1:0-216 GCF_001483705.2 Eufriesea mexicana | reverse complement strand
TCTAAAATGCACAGCACACTACTGCTGGCCTCCCAAGGCCACGCAGTACATACTAGAGGAGGCAAGGGTGCCGAAATCCATAGAATCGCAGGGTATAGCACAAAGGAGTTACGTATCCAGACGAACCCAAGGTGACATAACCTAACCATAAGAAGCCTACCACAGCGTAACGTGCCGAGGCCGCTGTTGGTGGCATTACCAGGGCTAAGCATAACA
>NW_017032880.1:0-216 GCF_001483705.2 Eufriesea mexicana | reverse complement strand
TACGTTCAGTCGGATTGCTGCGTTCAGTAAGCTAGGTCAGGTTATCTTCTACTTTCGTGCTGTACACTGCTATTCGGACGACTTCTGCGCTCGAATTGGCTCCTCCAAATTCTGCTTGGCCCTGGGGAGGTCAGCAACAGTGGTCGGGGCACTTTAGTATGAGTTATGCTACGTTCGGTTATGTTACATTTGGTGATATTACGATAGGATAGTTCA
>NW_017032879.1:0-216 GCF_001483705.2 Eufriesea mexicana | reverse complement strand
GCGCCACGTTACGTTGAGTTAGACTTCGATCGGTTAGGTAAGGTTAAATCAGGTTAGGTTAAGATACCTCTAGCTTTTGTGCTCTACACAGCTATTCGGTGGATGCCCGAGCTCTGATGCGTTCTAATATACGCTGCTTGTCTGTACGAAAGACATCAATATCGTTCGCTGCACGTTACTTTCTGTTATGATATGTTGCGTTAGGTTAGGTTATGT
>NW_017032878.1:0-216 GCF_001483705.2 Eufriesea mexicana | reverse complement strand
TCCATCCATAAATCCATACATACATCCACACAATCATCCATAGATACATCCATACAAGCATACCTTCATGCATTCACACATCTGTACATCAATACATCCATCCATCCATATATCCTGCCAAATACATATTACCATCCATACATCCATCCATCTATACACCCATACATCCATACAACCATACATATATACATCCTTTCATCCATTTACCCGTACATC
>NW_017032877.1:0-216 GCF_001483705.2 Eufriesea mexicana | reverse complement strand
CCAGGTAAGGCCGGTTAAAGTCAGGAAAGGTCAGGTCAGGTCAGGTAATGTCAGGTCTGGAAATGTCTGCTCAGGTCAGTTCAGGTTAGGCCAGGTCAGGTCAGATCAGGTCAGGTCAGGTCAGGTCAGATCAGTCCGGTCAGGTCAGGTGACGTCAGGTGATGTCAGGTGAGGTCAGGTCAGGTGAGGTCAGGTCAGGTCAGATGCTGTCAGTTC
>NW_017032876.1:0-216 GCF_001483705.2 Eufriesea mexicana | reverse complement strand
GCTGTTCTTGCCATTGGATTGAAGGCGTTACGCGATCTATTCACCATGCTAAAACAGATTATATGTTTTGAATAGACTCATTACCTGGCAATTACATGGCTGTACTTGCCATTGGATTGAAGGCATTTGGCGATGTATTCGCCAAGCTATAGCAGATAATAGATTTTGAATAGCCCTATTCTCTGGCAAGTAGATGGCTGTACTTGCCATTGGATT
>NW_017032875.1:0-216 GCF_001483705.2 Eufriesea mexicana | reverse complement strand
AGGTCAGGTCAGCTCAGGTCAGGTAAGGTCAGCTCAGGACAGGTCAGATCAGTCAGGTCAGGTAACGTCAGGTCAGGTCAGGTCAGATCAGGTCTGGTCAGGTTAGGTCAGGTCATGTCAGGACAGGTCATGTCAGGTCAGGTCGGGTCTTGCAAGGTCAGGACAGGTCAGGTCAAGTCAGGTCAGGCCAGGTCAGCTCAGGTCAGATCAGTCATG
>NW_017032874.1:0-216 GCF_001483705.2 Eufriesea mexicana | reverse complement strand
GAAAGTCGAAGATATCCTCACCTAACCAGACCCAACCTAACTTAACCGAACATTGAAAGACTAGACCTGACTGGCCGACACCATTACTGCTGGCCTTCCCAGATCCAAGCTGATAATATTTGAGCACTGCAGGGCGCGGAAACCCACCTAATTGCAGAATACGACACTAAACACAAAGCTATACCCTCCTAACCTAACCAATCGCACACATAAACA
>NW_017032873.1:0-216 GCF_001483705.2 Eufriesea mexicana | reverse complement strand
GAAATGGACGATACGTTCGAAATTTATTGCCAGTAATTAAGCCAGTCTCAGTTTGCTATTCTAGACATTTTAATATCATCTCAACCGTGTCGGTGCTGAATACAGTAATGCATCACGAATGAGTCGACACAATGTACAGACTCAAGAAATAACAACCTTTGCCGCGATGTTCCGTGTCTCCTATTTTTCTTTAACTTGTACTGTTTCGATCGGGAA
>NW_017032872.1:0-216 GCF_001483705.2 Eufriesea mexicana | reverse complement strand
GGGCAGAATATGCTAGAGCACAGTAGAGCGTAGAAATCGTCCGCATTGTTGTGCATAGCACAACAGACGAAGGCAACCTGACCAAACAAAATCGAACCTCCCCTAACCAAGCGCAATTTGCCGCGATCACTATTACGTTGCATTTGCGAGGTAAGGTTAGGTATAGTTCGGTTGGGATAGCCGTGACCTTCGTCTGTACACTGTGTTTCAATGGAT
>NW_017032871.1:0-216 GCF_001483705.2 Eufriesea mexicana | reverse complement strand
ATCTATTCGCCAAGCTATAACAGGTTATAGACTTTGAAGTGACCTATTGTCAGGCAAGTAGATTGCAGTACTTGCCATTGGATTGAATGCGTTTGGCGATCCATTAACCAAGCCATAACAGATTATAGATTTTGAATAGACTTATTCTCTGTAAAGCAGATGGCTGTACTTGCCATTGGATTGAAGGCGTCAGGCGATCCATTCACCAAGCTATAA
>NW_017032870.1:0-216 GCF_001483705.2 Eufriesea mexicana | reverse complement strand
TGGATTGAAGGCGTTAGGCGATCTATTCACCAAGCTATAACAGGTTATAGATTTCGAATAGAAGTATTCTCTGGCAAGTAGATGGCTGTACGTGCCATTGGATTGAAGGCGCAAGGCCATATATTCACCCCGCTATAGCAGGTTATAGATTTCGAATGGACCTATTCTCTGGCATGTAGATGACTGTACTTGCCATTGGTTGAAGGCATTAGGCGA
>NW_017032869.1:0-216 GCF_001483705.2 Eufriesea mexicana | reverse complement strand
GTAGCACCAGTGCAGATCAGATGCTGTGCTGTGTGAAGAGGCTCGATGACTAGAACTCAGCATATAGACTCGTGATGCGCTCGTGAAGTAGAGGCTGCGAGCGACGATCGGGCTGGCGTTGTCCAGACTAGGTGGAGGTTGATGGCGCAGGTTGGCGAGGGTCGTACGCTGGAGGAGTCTCTGGATATATACTGATGTGGTTCGTGGAGGAGGCCT
>NW_017032868.1:0-216 GCF_001483705.2 Eufriesea mexicana | reverse complement strand
CCTAACGTAATGTAAGCAAACGCAACCTCTCTGTACCTACTGTGTCGAGACCACTATTACTGGTCTCCACAGAGCAAAGCAGAGCATAGTGTAGGAGATAAGTGAGCAGAAATCCATGGAATTTCAGTGTACAGCAGAAAAGTCGAAGCTACATAGACCTAACCAAATTCAGCAAAACCTTACAAAACGTATCCTATTTCAAACAAACGTGCCTAG
>NW_017032867.1:0-216 GCF_001483705.2 Eufriesea mexicana | reverse complement strand
AATGTCAATAAAATTGATTTTTCCCACCAGATTCTATCGCATTGCAATGGTTATAGTTTGCCATTATAAACTTTCCTCCTTGTTTATGCAAGAATGTTGGCCTACCACATTAGTCGAAAATGTCAATAAAATTGAACTTTCCAACCATACTCGACTGCATTGCAATGGCTATAGCACTCCAGAAGGATCTTCCCTACTTATTTATGCTAGAAAGTT
>NW_017032866.1:0-216 GCF_001483705.2 Eufriesea mexicana | reverse complement strand
TTAGGATGAGTTAGTATACGTTTTGTTAGTTTAGGTTATGTAAAGATAGGTAAGAATAGCTTTCGCTTTCGTGATATGAACTGTTGTACGAAGAATTTCTGCGCTAGACTGTGCTCTGCTATATTCTGCTTGGCCCTGTGTAGGCCACCAATGGTGCTCGTGCCTGTCATGTTGAGGTAGGCTACGTTTGGTTAGGATATGATGGTTGGGTCAGGC
>NW_017032865.1:0-216 GCF_001483705.2 Eufriesea mexicana | reverse complement strand
TGCATAAATAAGGAGGAAAGATTCTATTGGCCAGCTATGGCCATTTCAATTCTATTGTATCTGCGTGGAAAATTCAATTTCATTGACATTTTCGAATAATATCGTGGTGAGCTAACCTTCTTGTATAAATAAGGAGGAATGGTACTTTCGCCCTGCTATAGCCATTACAGTGCTATAAAATCTGCCTCGAAAATACAACTGTATTGACATTTTCGA
>NW_017032864.1:0-216 GCF_001483705.2 Eufriesea mexicana | reverse complement strand
GATGTATGGATGGATAGATGTATGGAAAGAAGGCTGTATGGATGGATGTATGTATGGATGAATATTTGTGTGGATGGATGGATGTATGGATGGATTGATGTATGGATTGACGGATGTACGGAAGTTTGGATTTATGGATGTGTGGATGAATGAATGTATGGATGGATAGATGTATGGATCGATGGATGTATGGATGGGTACTTGTATGGATGGATG
>NW_017032863.1:0-216 GCF_001483705.2 Eufriesea mexicana | reverse complement strand
ACAGCGGGCTATATCACTAAGGTCAAAGCTATGGTCTCCTAACATAAACAACCGTAAAAGTACTAAACATACCGTAACACAACCTAACGTGCCGAGACCGTTATTGTTGCCCTCCACAGAGCCAACCAGGACATGGGAGAGCACAGTACTGCGCAGAAATGCAGCGGGTAGCAGTGTACAGCACAAAAGTTGTAGCTATCCCGACCAACCTTAGAC
>NW_017032862.1:0-216 GCF_001483705.2 Eufriesea mexicana | reverse complement strand
ACCACGCATTCGACACCTCTAACTCGGCTGTGGTTGCTTCTCTGGGCATTGTTCCCACATCCTACCGATTTTATTTCGCAACCATTTTCCACGTTCACCGATTACTTTAATTTGGTAGCTTTCTTCTTTCCATGCAACATGATCAACAGTCGTTGATGATTTGTCAATTACCCTCAGTGATACTTCGAATTTGCACATTTTGAATTGTGGGTGTCT
>NW_017032861.1:0-216 GCF_001483705.2 Eufriesea mexicana | reverse complement strand
CTAACTCCCTTGCGTAAGTAAGGTGGAAATATGATTCTCGAGCGCTATAGCCATTGCAATGATGTAGATTTGGCTGGAAAATTCGATTTTGTTGACATTTCCGACTAATACCATGGTGAGTTAACTTCCTTGCGTAAGTAAAGAGGAATAATTCTTTTTGAGTGCTATAGCCATTGCAGTGATATAGAATGTGGCTCGAAAATACAATTTTGATTA
>NW_017032860.1:0-216 GCF_001483705.2 Eufriesea mexicana | reverse complement strand
TCACGGGCAAGAACCGTGGTTCGTAGATAGGGCCCAACGTAAACATCACGGGTCAAATTCGTGGTTCATTTTCGTCGATGTCTTTCTGTCTCGGTTGCGCGTTTCTCTCTGCCACGTTTTGACAAAGTGGCTGTTGACTATGGTACGCGCTACCGATTAGCTTAAATGGCAAGGCAAGGGGTTAAACCGAATCGAAGAACGCGTGTCGAAGAATGC
>NW_017032859.1:0-216 GCF_001483705.2 Eufriesea mexicana | reverse complement strand
TGCTATTCGGTGGATTCCTGCTCTCTAATGTGCTCTAGTATGCTACGCTTTGCTCCACGAAGGCCATCAGTAGACATCGCGGCACGTAATGTTGGGTTGGACTACGTTTGGTTAGATTAGCTTGGGACAGTTTAGGTTATGGTATCTTTAGCTTTTGTGCTATACACTGCCATTCGGTGGATTTCTGTGCCCTAATGTGTACTAATATTCTCTGCT
>NW_017032858.1:0-216 GCF_001483705.2 Eufriesea mexicana | reverse complement strand
GGGATATGTTAGAATATCTTCGGCTTTCACGCTATACACTGCCAGTCTATGGACCTCTGCTCTATACTCTTGTCTAATATATACTGCTTGGTGGCGGCGAGGACATCCATTGTGGGCTATGCACATTAGTTTAGGATTGGTTACATTCGATTTTGTCAGGTTAGGTAGCGTTAGGTCAGGATATCTCCTACTTCTTTGCTATACACAGCTGATCGG
>NW_017032857.1:0-216 GCF_001483705.2 Eufriesea mexicana | reverse complement strand
CATGGTGGAAACAAAGCGGCGCCTACGGGACGAGGCCATGGCCACTTGGCAGGAGCGTTGGCACGCGACAGAGAAAGGACGAACAACATACGCCTACTTCAGCAGCGTCCATGAGAGTGTCAAGGATGAATGGATCCACGTGGACCACTACGCGACACAGTTCCTCAGTGGCCACGGAGACTTCAATAGCAAACTGAAGTACTTCGGCTGCAGCGA
>NW_017032856.1:0-216 GCF_001483705.2 Eufriesea mexicana | reverse complement strand
TAAAGGAAAGAAGAATTGAAATAGATAGACAAAACCTACAGGAGAAAATCCAACAATCAAGATATAACAAGAGGTATAAAGAAATAGAACCCCATACACAATTACCAGCATATCTACAAATTGTAGAGAAAAAGACGATGCAAAAAATAAAGGCAATGGTCAGATGTGGAATGATGGAAGATGACAACAAATATTTGGAAACTGAGGAGAGGAGGA
>NW_017032855.1:0-216 GCF_001483705.2 Eufriesea mexicana | reverse complement strand
GGGGGGGGGGGGGGGGGGGGCAGTAATAGAGGTCTCGGCACGTTATAATGAGTTCGGCTTCGCTTGGTTGCGTTACGCTTGGTCAGGTTAGCATAGAATAGCTTCGACTTTTGTGCTGTACACTGCCATTCGCAGGATTTCTGCGCTTCTCGTTGCCCGACTATACTATGCTCGACTCTCGGAAGGTCAGCAATAGTGGTCGCAGCACGTTAGGTT
>NW_017032854.1:0-216 GCF_001483705.2 Eufriesea mexicana | reverse complement strand
TCAATCCAATGGCAACTACAGCCATCTACTTGTAAGAGAATACGTGTATTCAAAATCTATAATCTGTTATAGCTTGGTGAATATTTCGCCTAACGTCTTCAACCATTGGCAAGTACAGCCAACTACTTGCCAGTGAATTGGTCTATTCAAAGCCTAAAACCTTTTATAGCTTGGTCAATAGATCACTTAACGCCTTCAATCCAATGTCAAGTACAG
>NW_017032853.1:0-216 GCF_001483705.2 Eufriesea mexicana | reverse complement strand
CTGTATGGATGCATGTATGGATGGATGGATGGGTGGGTGGATGTATGGATGGTTGGATGTATGTATCAATTGATGTATGGATGGTTGGATGTATGGGTGGATGGATGTGTGGAAATATGGGTGTATGGATGTGTGGATGTGTGAATGTATGTGTGGATGAATGTAACGGTGTATGTATGGATGTATGTATTGATGTCTGCATGGATGCATGTACGG
>NW_017032852.1:0-216 GCF_001483705.2 Eufriesea mexicana | reverse complement strand
TAACGGGTTATATATTTTGAATAGACCTATTCGCTGGTAAGTAGATGGCTGTAGTTGCAATTGTATTGAAGGCGTTGGGCGATCTTATTGCCAAGCTATAGCAAGTTATAGATTTTGAATAGAACTGATCTCTGGCAAGCAGATGGCTGCACATGCCATTGGATTGATGGCGTTAGGCGATCTATTCACAAAGCTATAACAGGTTATAGATTTTGA
>NW_017032851.1:0-216 GCF_001483705.2 Eufriesea mexicana | reverse complement strand
TTTTCCCGCCAGATTATATAGCACTGCAATGGCCAGAGCACGCCAATAGAATATTTCCTCCTTATTTATGCCAGAATGTTAGCTCATCACGATATTAGCCAAATGTGTCAATAACATTGAATTTTGCAGTCAGATGCTATTGAATTGCAATAGCCATAACACGCCAAATGAATCTTTCCTCCGTATTTATGCAAGAAAGGTAGGTCCCTACGATAT
>NW_017032850.1:0-216 GCF_001483705.2 Eufriesea mexicana | reverse complement strand
CCTAACATAACCAAACGGAATATATCCCTGCGGAACGTGTCGAGACCACTACTGCTGTCCACTGCAAAGCAAAGCTGAGAATATTAGATCGCAGTGGAGCGCAGAAGTGCAACGAATAGCAGTGTACAGCATAAAAGTCGAAGCCATCCTAATCAAACCAGGCCTAACCGACCATAACCAAACGCTGAATTGCTAAACACAAAGATCCGCGACCAC
>NW_017032849.1:0-216 GCF_001483705.2 Eufriesea mexicana | reverse complement strand
CCCGGAATGTTAGGTTGAGTTACGATAGGTTAGGTAATGTTACGTTTGGTTGGGTTAAGAGATGATAGCTGCGACTTTATTGCTATTGCCTGCTACTAGGACGATTTCTGCGCCCAACAGGGCTCTGATATTTTCAGTTTGGCTCTGGCAAAGACCGCAATGGTGGCCACTGCACAATACGTTTAGTGAGGTTACGTTCGGTTCGGTTGGGTTACG
>NW_017032848.1:0-216 GCF_001483705.2 Eufriesea mexicana | reverse complement strand
TGTGCTCTACTATACCCTGCTTGGTCCTGCGGAGGCCAGCAATAGTGGCCGCGGCACGCAACGGTGGCTAAGGCTACGTTTGATTATGTTACGTAAGGTTAAGTTTGGTTATGATGCCTTCGACTGCTGCGCTATACACAATTATCAGGTGGATTCATTTGATCTACAGTACTCTATTGCATTCTGCTTGGCTCTGTGGAGTCCGGCAGCAATGGT
>NW_017032847.1:0-216 GCF_001483705.2 Eufriesea mexicana | reverse complement strand
AATCAGGAATACGAAAAAGCTTTCGAATTTCCAAAATATACGGCAACGAAGAATCGCCATCTGGAAAACGCGAGAAAATTATAATTGTCCCGAAAGCATTTACGGAAGCTTCCGAATTTCCAAAATATACGGCAACGAAGAATCGTCGTCTGGAAAACGCGAGAAAATTCTAATTGCCGGAAAATATTTACGAAAACTTTCGAATTTCCAAAATGT
>NW_017032846.1:0-216 GCF_001483705.2 Eufriesea mexicana | reverse complement strand
GGAAAGCAACGAAGAGCGCAGAAATCCACCGAATAGCAGTGTATAGCACTCGAGTCTGTGATATCACCTCCTCACCCATCCAAACGCTACATAGCCAAACGCAACAAAACTTAGCCTAGCGTGCAGAGAGCACCGCTGCTGGCCTCGCCATGACCAGAAGAATATACTAGTGCACCGCAAAGCGCAGAAATGCACCGAAGAATAGTGAATACCTCG
>NW_017032845.1:0-216 GCF_001483705.2 Eufriesea mexicana | reverse complement strand
AGGCTTCCACACTACGATATCAGTCGAAATTGTCAATAAAATTCAATTTTCCAGACAGATTCTTAAGAATTGCAACGCCTATACCACGCCAATAGTATCTTTCCTCCTTATTTCTTCAAGAAAGTCAGCTCACGACGATATTCTTCGAAAATTTCAATGAAATTGAATTTTCCAGCCAGATTATATAGCACTGCAGTGACTATAGTGTGCCAATAG
>NW_017032844.1:0-216 GCF_001483705.2 Eufriesea mexicana | reverse complement strand
CCGCAGAGCCAAGCGGAACACAGTAGAGCCCAGTAGTGCGCAGAAATCCACGGAATTACTGTGTATAGGACAAAAGTCAAAGCCACTCTGTCCTAACCTAACCATATGTAACGTAACAAAACGAGACCTAATTCAACCTAACGTGTCAAGGCCGCTGTTGTTGGCATCCCAGGAGAAAAGCAGAATATAATAGAGAACAGTAGAGCGCAGGAACCC
>NW_017032843.1:0-216 GCF_001483705.2 Eufriesea mexicana | reverse complement strand
TGACATTTTCGGCGAATATCGTGGTGAGCTAACTTTCGTGCATAAATAAGGAGGAAAGATTGTATTGGTGTGCTATAGCCATTGCAGTCCTGTGGAATCTGGCTGGAAAATCCACTTTTATTGACATTTTCGGCTAATATCGCTGTGAGCTACCTTTCTTGCATAAATAAGGAGGAAAGGTCCTATTGGCGTGCTATAGGCATTGCAAACATATAG
>NW_017032842.1:0-216 GCF_001483705.2 Eufriesea mexicana | reverse complement strand
TGTGCGTTCTACTCTCCACTATTATGTTCTGCTTGGGTCACTGGAGGCCAGCGGTAGTGGTCTTGGCGCGTTAGGTTGAGTTAAGTTATATTTGCCTATGCTACGAGTGGTTAGGTTAGGAGAGGCTCCCTTTGACTTTGGTGCTATAGTCTGCTATTAGGTGAAACTCTGCGACCTGCGGTGCTCTAGTGTTTTCAGCTTGGGTCTGGGAATGCC
>NW_017032841.1:0-216 GCF_001483705.2 Eufriesea mexicana | reverse complement strand
GCCATTGGTTGAAGGCGTAATGCGACCTATTCACCAAGCTATAACGGATTATAGATTTTGTATGGACCCATTCTCTGGCAAGTAGATAACTGTACTTGCCATTGAATTGAAGGCGTTAGGCGCCCTATTCGCCAAGCTACAACAGATTATAGCTTTCGAATAGACCCATTCTCTGGCAAGTAGATGGCTGTTCTTGCCATTGGATTGAAGGCGTTA
>NW_017032840.1:0-216 GCF_001483705.2 Eufriesea mexicana | reverse complement strand
GTACAGCACAAAAGTCAAAGACATTTTATCCTAACCCAAACAAACCCAACCTAACCAAGCGTATCCTGACTGTACCTAACGCGCCGCGGATACAGTTTCTGGCCTCCCCAGTGCAAAGCAGGGCATATTAGATCACAGTAGAGCGCAGAAATTCTCCGAACAGCCGTCTACAGCGCAAAAGTCAAAGCTCTCATCGCCTTACCTCACCAAACATAG
>NW_017032839.1:0-216 GCF_001483705.2 Eufriesea mexicana | reverse complement strand
ACGCCGCCTTCCGCGAGCAGCGTGGCCTCCACCCAACTCGACCAGGCGGTCATAACCAGCTTGACGTCCGCGTAACGCGTGAGGCTCAGGCTCCGGCGGAGGGGAGTGCGCAACACGGCGTCGTACTCGAGGTTCCAGACGATCGGCCCGGGTACAGATCCCTGTGGAACCCCGCAGTTCGTTACCCATGCGACGGTCATATATCGTCCGTGATAC
>NW_017032838.1:0-216 GCF_001483705.2 Eufriesea mexicana | reverse complement strand
TGAATTTTCGAGCCAGATTCTATTGCACTGCAATGGGTACAGCGTGCCAGTGGAATCTTTCCTTCTTATTTATGCAAGGATGTCAGCTCATCTCGATATTAGCCGAGAATGTAAATAAAACTGAGTTTTCCATCCAGATACTATAGAATTGTTATTGCCATAGCTGGCCAATAGAATATTTCCTCCTTATTTATGCAAGAAAGTCAGCTCACCACG
>NW_017032837.1:0-216 GCF_001483705.2 Eufriesea mexicana | reverse complement strand
TGCTGAAAAGCCAAAGATATCCTGACCTGACCAAACCTAACATAACCAACCGTCATATATCTGGAAAAACCTTCCGAGCCCCCTATTGTTGGCCTCCCGGGAGACGAGCAGAACACTTCAGAGAACAGTGATGCGCAGAAATCCACCGAGCAGCAGTTTATACTCCGAAAGGCAAAGATATCCAAACTAACCCAAGCTAACGTAACCTAACCAAAC
>NW_017032836.1:0-216 GCF_001483705.2 Eufriesea mexicana | reverse complement strand
AATAAAATTTCTTAATAAAAAAATTTATTTTTTATGCTTTCTTATGCTAGTATATATTTATTACGAAATAATAAGAATATTATGTAAGAAAAATACTTTTCTATAGCAATCTTATTTACTACAGGGAATACAAAATCTATCGTTCATGTAAGTATTAATTATTAAATTAAACATCCTATAAGAATGTTGCCCATAATTCCAACTTTGCTGTGCAAC
>NW_017032835.1:0-216 GCF_001483705.2 Eufriesea mexicana | reverse complement strand
TGTCAATAAAATTGTATTTCCCTTCCTGATTCTATAGCTTTGCAATGCCCACAGCACGCCAAAGGGATCTGTTCTCCTTATTTATGCAAGAAAGGTAACTCACCACGATATTTGACCTAAATGTCAATAAAATTGTATTTTCCAGCCAGATTATACCGCATTGCAATGGCTATAGCACGCCAAAAGGATCTTTCCCCCATACCTATGCAACGAAGT
>NW_017032834.1:0-216 GCF_001483705.2 Eufriesea mexicana | reverse complement strand
TCATATAACCCAATGAAATACAGCCACATTTAGAAAGTACTAATAGTCAGTGAAAATTGTTTTTATATTATAGTATCTTTCAAATAATATTTTCTATTTACTATGATAATTTCTTTCGAACAATTACTTTAGAGACGATAAGTTTTAAATAAGAATTAAAAATTTAACTTTGTCTTCAAACCAAAGTATTTTAGAGTTGACACTTATTTTAAATAA
>NW_017032833.1:0-216 GCF_001483705.2 Eufriesea mexicana | reverse complement strand
ATATTTGTGGATACAACAGCTACCGCACTGTGAATTTTAAGTGCCTCTATCCATAACTGATACATACACTGCTTATCCTACATCTGCTGTGAAATTTAAAGCGTAAGTAAATAGATGAATCCAACGTCTGCTACACTGTTATAATGGCTGCATGCAGTACTGTCATGTCAACTGTTAACACCTCGAACTGTAACGGATCTGTCTTTTGTCATCCTA
>NW_017032832.1:0-216 GCF_001483705.2 Eufriesea mexicana | reverse complement strand
GAGGAATTAAGCTAACAAGGAAGTGCAAGTGCTTCGGGTCACCGATTTAGTTGATACTCTGCAAGTTTGTAGATATCGTCAGGCAGTTTAAGAAAATATATTATTATAGCGGCAACTACTCAATAGTTTTTGAGATATTTACGATCAAGGTTCCATTACTTTCGTAATTACAGATTTATTTCCATTATTTTACAAGTGCAGTCGTGGCCTAAAAGC
>NW_017032831.1:0-216 GCF_001483705.2 Eufriesea mexicana | reverse complement strand
ACCTAATCAAAGCTAACATAACATGGCCAAACGTATCCTATTTCAACATAATGTGCCAAGGCCACTATTACTGGCAGCCTCAGAGCCAAGCAGAACATACTAGAGCACAGTATATCGCACATGTCCACTACATTGCTGTGTACAGTACAGAAGTCGAAGATATCTTATCCTAACCCAAACGAACAGAACCGAACCAAACGTAGACAGACAAAGCCA
>NW_017032830.1:0-216 GCF_001483705.2 Eufriesea mexicana | reverse complement strand
TCCCTTTACCTGTGGCTCCTGGAGACTTCCTGTTTCCCCAATTATTCGCAATGTCCATATGTTTTACGTGGATATTAGCTACTGTGGCTTCTGAACGGTTTTGCGAGTGATAGATAGATTACGAATTTTCATTTCAGATAAATTCCTGTTGCTTAGGTGGGTTATCTTTCGCGAAAATTGTACTAATATTGGGCTGCAAAAATGGTGGGAGTAAAG
>NW_017032829.1:0-216 GCF_001483705.2 Eufriesea mexicana | reverse complement strand
CTATAGCCATTGCAATGCTATAGAATCTGTCTGGAAAATTCAATTTTAATGACACTTTCGACTGTTATTGTGTGGAGCTAACTTTCTTGCATAAGTATTGAGGAAGGATTCTATTGGCGCGCCATAGCAATTGTAATGCTATAGAGTCTGGCAGGAAAATGAAATGTTATTGACATTTTCGACTAATATCGTGTTGAGCAAACCTACTTGCATAAA
>NW_017032828.1:0-216 GCF_001483705.2 Eufriesea mexicana | reverse complement strand
AAGTGGCGACGGCACGATCGGTGGAGTTATGTTATGTTTGGTTATGTTACGTTAGTTAGGTTAATAGAGGGTGGAGGTGACTTTTGTACTATAGGCAGCTCTCCGGTGAATTCCTACGCTCTACATTGCTCTACCATACTCTGCTCGCCCCTCGGGAAGCCAGTGGTAGTGTTCCCGGTAGGTTAGGTAGAGTTAGGCTTCGTTTGGTTAGGTTAG
>NW_017032827.1:0-216 GCF_001483705.2 Eufriesea mexicana | reverse complement strand
GGTGGCCTCCGAAGAGCCAAGCAGAGCATAGTAGCGGAGAGTAGAGCGCAGAAATACATAGAACCGCAGTGAATAGAAGAAAGGTCGAAGCTGCCCGTACCTAACCAAAGCTAAGGTAACCAAACCAAACGTATCGTATCTGAACCTACATTAGCGAGGCCATTATTGCTGTGGTCCCCAGAGCCAAGCGGAATATACTAGGGCAGAGTGGAGCTC
>NW_017032826.1:0-216 GCF_001483705.2 Eufriesea mexicana | reverse complement strand
TTATTTATACAAGAAAGTTAGCTCACCACGATATTAGCCGAAAATGTCAATAAAATTGAAATTAGCAGCCAGATTCTGTAGCATTGCAATGGCCATAGCTGGCCAATAGAATTTTTCCTCTGTATTTATGCAGAAAAGTTACCTCACCACGAAATTAGTCGAAAATGTCAATAAGGTTGCATTTTCGAGGCAGATTCAAAACCATTGTAATGGCTA
>NW_017032825.1:0-216 GCF_001483705.2 Eufriesea mexicana | reverse complement strand
CCGGAGCCAAGCTGAACATATTATAGTACCGTAGGGCGCAGAGATCCACCTAATACCAGACTGCAACCCTAAAATCAAAGCTATCCCCTCCTAGTAGCATAACCACACGTAACGTAACTCTACCTAACGTGCAGCAACCACCATTGTTTTCCCCCACAGAGTCAAGCAGAACACATTAGTGGAGAGTACAACGCAGAGATCCATATAATCGCTGTG
>NW_017032824.1:0-216 GCF_001483705.2 Eufriesea mexicana | reverse complement strand
TTTATGCAAGCAAGTTAACTCACCACGATATTAGTCGAAAATGTCAACAAAATTGAACTTCCCTGCTATATTCTATAGCATTACGACGCCTATAGCACGCCAATTGAATCTTTCCTCCTTATTTACGCAATAAAGTTAGCTCACCACGATATTAGTCGAGAATGTTAATAAAATTGAATTTTCCAGGTAGATTCTATAGCTTTGCATTGCCAATAG
>NW_017032823.1:0-216 GCF_001483705.2 Eufriesea mexicana | reverse complement strand
CGTGCTATAGGCTTTGCATTGCTAAAGCATACAGCTGGAAATTTCAAATTTATTGACATTTTCGAATAACATCGTGGTGAGCTATCTTCCTTGCATTGGTAAGGAGTAAAGATACTTTTGTCGTGCTATATCCACTGCAATGCAGTAGAATCAGGCTGGAGAATCCAATTTTATTGACGGTATCGACTAATATTGTGGTGAGCTATCTTTCTTGCT
>NW_017032822.1:0-216 GCF_001483705.2 Eufriesea mexicana | reverse complement strand
CCTATTAACCAAGCTATAACAGATTATAGACTTGGAATAGACCTATTCTCTGGCAAGTACATGACTGTACTTGCCTTTGGATTCAAGGCGATAGGCGATCTCTTCACCAAGCTATAATAGGTTATAGATTTTGAATAGACATATTTTCTGGCGAGGATATGGCTGTACTTGCCATTGGATTGAAGGCGTTGGGCGAACTATTCACCAAGCTATTAC
>NW_017032821.1:0-216 GCF_001483705.2 Eufriesea mexicana | reverse complement strand
CAGAAATCAACCGAATAGCACCGTATAGCACAATAGTCAAGGGTAACATTACCAAACCTAACCCAACCTAACCTAACCTAACATAACCAAACGTAATATAACCAAATGTAACCTGACACAGCCTAACGTGCCGAAACCACACTTTCCATCATTCGCAGAGACAAGCAGATTATAATTGAGGACAGTATATCGTAGATCTCAACCGCATTACAGTGA
>NW_017032820.1:0-216 GCF_001483705.2 Eufriesea mexicana | reverse complement strand
CTGCGGAGACAATCAATAGCGGCCGTGCCACGATAGGTTGTGTTAGGTTACTTTTGGTTAGGTCACGACAGGATAGCTTTGACTTTTATGCCGTTCACTGCTATTTGCAGGATTTCAGCGCTCTACAGTGTTCCAATATGCTCTGCTTGACGGTGGGGAGGACAGCAATAGTTGCGTCGGCACGTTAGGTTGCGTTATGCTACGTTTGGTAGGGTT
>NW_017032819.1:0-216 GCF_001483705.2 Eufriesea mexicana | reverse complement strand
GCGCCATCAGATACGCGCGCAAGAATGTTAATCGCCAATTAATTCTCCACTGTTTCCGCATGACGCTTTCATTTCCACTTTTCTGCTGCGGCTGTTTAAACTTCATTAAACATTACGAAGACGACAAAAATATACTGGATTAAGGAAGTCTTCTTCTCTCTAGGATAAAAAAATCGATTCTCTTTTCATTTTTTCCTTTTTTCTATTTTTAAAGTA
>NW_017032818.1:0-216 GCF_001483705.2 Eufriesea mexicana | reverse complement strand
ATGTATGGACGTATGGATGTACGAATGTACGGATGAACCGATGTATGGATTTATGGATGGACGAATGGAAGTATGCATGGATGAATATATGATTGGATGGATGTATGGATGGATGGTTGGATGTATGGATGTATGTATGGATATATGTATGGTTGTATGTATGGTTGTATGCATGTATGGATGGATGGATTTATGGATGTGTGGATGTATGAATGT
>NW_017032817.1:0-216 GCF_001483705.2 Eufriesea mexicana | reverse complement strand
GCCATGGCCGTGCGGTTGCAAAGGGAAAAAGGGTGGGAGAGAAAGGGAAGACCAAAGGAAGTGAACGGTATTGCAGAAAGATGAAAAAAATCAAATACACGTATACACACAGTGGAATCGAAGGAATCAGCGCAATCGTTGGCCCAGCTGTGCCCATACTACGTATCGGGACTCGTTAACACCTCATTAGCATTTGTTTATCATCCTCCACAGCGA
>NW_017032816.1:0-216 GCF_001483705.2 Eufriesea mexicana | reverse complement strand
ATATCGTGGTGACCTAACTTTCTTCCATAAATAAGGACGATAGATATTATTGGCGTGATACAGGCATTGAAATGCTATAGAATCTGGCCCGAGAATTCAATATTATAGACATTTTCGACTAATATCGTGGTGCGCTAACTTTCGTGCGTAAATAGGGGGAAAGATACTAGTGACGCTTTATAGCCATTGCAATGCTATAGAATCTGGCTGGAAAAC
>NW_017032815.1:0-216 GCF_001483705.2 Eufriesea mexicana | reverse complement strand
TCACCGATGTGCGGCAGATTTCTGCGCTTATCCCTGCTCTAGTAGATTCTGCTTGCCTCTGGGAGGCCAGCAGTAGTGTCCTCGGCAACATAGTGTGAGCTAGGATACTTTCGGTTTTGCTACGTTTAGTTAGGTTAGGATACATTAGCCATTACTTTTGTGCTGTACATTGCTCTTCGGCCGATTCCTCTCTTCTGCTGTTCTCTAATATGTCCT
>NW_017032814.1:0-216 GCF_001483705.2 Eufriesea mexicana | reverse complement strand
CTTGCATAAATGAGGAGGAAATATTCATTTCACATCCTGTAGCCTTCGCAACGCTATTGAATCCGGCTGGAAAGTTCAATTTTATTGACATTTTCTACTTATATTGTGTTGAGTTAGGTTGCTTGCATAAATAAGGAGGAAAGATTCGGCTGGCGTGCTATAGGCATTGCAATGCTGTAGAATCTGGAAGGAAAATTCAATTTCAATGACATTTTC